>NW_025920111.1:812200-1014209 GCF_902686445.1 Sciurus carolinensis | reverse complement strand
ATATTTTATGCTTTGTTTTTTAAATTAAAGTTATTTTAACATACAAAATAAAATTGTATACATTTATGCAATAAAGCTTTGATTCATGTTTACATTGTATTGTGTTTATAACAGAGTAACCATCTAACTCTTCAAACATTGACATTTTACTTAATTTTAATGGTTCTTTTTAGTTCTATGTGACAGTAGAAAACATTTTCATGACCCCATAGAAACATTCGATATATCCTATTCTAATTAAAATAACAATGTCTTTTGGGTGGGCACGATGGTGGAACTCACTTAGGTATTTTTATATGTATAAATAGGAAAACTATGTTAGATTTATTCTACTGTTTCCTATTCTTCTTCCCCTTCTCTTCTTTTTTTCGCCATTGTTTAATCTTATGCATGGAGTCATTCTTTTTTTTTTTTTTTTTTTTTGGTTGAATAAAAATGCATTGTGTATATATGCCCCAATTTCTTTATCTATTCATTTGTTGAAGAGCACTTAGGTTGGTTTCATAACCTAGATATTTTAAATTGTGCTGCTATAAATACTAATTTAACACTGTCACTCTATTATGCTGATTTTAATGTCTTTTGGGTGAATATTGAGTGATTTCACTGGGTTAAATGGTGGATTCATTCCTTGAAGAATATCCATATAGATTTCCAGAGGGGTAGTAGCAATGTGAAGTACCACCAACAATGTGTAAGAATTCTGTTTTCCCCACATTCTCAGGAACATGCATTAATTTTATTGTTGATACATGCCATACTGACTGGACTGAGATGGAATCTCAGATCAGTTTTAAATTGTATTTCTGTAATATTTAGAGATGTTGCACTTGTGTTCAAATATTTGTTGATCATTTCTATTTGCTTTTTGAGAATGGTCTGTTAAATTCCTTTGCCCCTTTATTGATGTTTTTCTTTCTTTTTTTTATCTCTTGCATATGAGTATTAAGCTATTTGAATCCTAGAAATTGACAACATATGCATGTAGGAAAGTTCTTCTCCCATTCTGTAGGTTCTGTCTATTTTTCTTTTGCTGTGAAAGTATTGAGTTTGATCCCACCCAATTTAATATTATTATTATTTTCTTTTAATTTTAGGGTCTTGTTCACGAAATCATTTCCTGTACCAATGTGTTGGAATTCTGGGTCTTTCTGCTTTACTTGAAGGTGCTGCGTTTCTGGTAAGATTTCTAGGTCTTTGATCTATTTAGTGTTGACTTTTGTGGAGGGTTAAAAATAAGAATTACCTTTCATTCTATTACATATGGGTTTCCAGTTTTCCCAGCACTGTTTTTTGCAAATGCTATCTTTTCTCCACTGCTTACTTTTAACAACTTTGTTTAATATGAGTTTAGTATATTGATGTGAAGTTTATCACTGTGTCTTTGATTCTGTTCCATTTGCTTTTGTGTCTATTGTGTTACATATATGTATGTGTATTTAAATAAAAAAAATATATATTTTTTTATTTAATAGTCAGCTGTCTTTGCTGGTTTTCATTGTAGAGATACTTCACCTCTTTAATTTGATTCTGAAGTAGTTTTTTTTTTTTTTTTTTGAGGCTAATGTGAATGGGATAGATTTCCCTATTTCTATTTTAGCTGATTCTTTGTTGATGTACAGAATTTCAATTGAGTTATGGGTATTAATTTTGTATCCCACTACTTTGCTGGAAATCTTCATGAGTTCTAGGAAGTTACCAGTTGAGTTTTGGGGATTTCTACATATAAAATCATGATGTCTGCAATATAAATTATTTGAAATCTTTTTTTCTATTCATATCACTTTAAATTCTATCTTTTGCTTAATTGTTTTAGCCAGAGTTTCAAGGAGTTTGCTAAATAAAATTGGTAAATAAGGACATCCTTGTCTTCTTTCTGCTTTTAGTGGGAATGATTTAATATTCTTTATGTAGAATAATGTCAGCCATGGTTTTGTCATATACAGTACTTAAAACCTTGAGAGAAATCCCATCTATCCCTGGTTTTTCCAAAGTTCTAAGGATGAGTGGATAATGTATTTTGTCAAATGAATTTACTGCATCTACTGAGTTGATCATGTACTTCTTGTCTTTAAGTCTATTAATATTATGGGTTAGATTTGATGATTTCCATTTGTTGATCTAACATACATCCCTGAGCTGACCCTGGTAAACTGTCATTTTAACATGTTTTTCTTTACAATTTGCCAGTATTTTATTAAGAATTTTTTGCATCTATATTCTTCAAGAAAATCAATGTGAAGTTTTTATTCTTTGATGTGACTTTGTCTCATTTTGGTACCAAGCTACAGGTTTCATAGAATTAGTTTGAAAGCATGACTTAGTTTTCTATTTTGTGGAAAAAATTGAGGACCTTTGATGTTAGTTCTTCTTTAAAATCTTGGTAGATCTTGAATGAGAATCCATCCAGTCCTAGACTTTTAATTTTGGTATGTTTTTCATGGCTTCCACAATTTGATCTCTTCAAATTTTCTATATCCTTCTGAATCAGTGATTTTAGGTCATATGTATCTAGGAATATTCTAATATATTAAAGTACAAAAAGAGAAGTTAATTTCTGATTCTCCTCTATATTTCAGTAGGACTTGTGGTGTTATTTTCATCATGGATTTTTAAAATTTTCATTTTCCTCTCTTTCCTATACTCAGCTGGGTTAAAACTTTATCAAGTTTATTTAATGTTTCAAAGAACCAACTTCTTTCATTAATTTTTGAATTGTTTTTATAATGTCAAATTCATTAAGTTGGAGTCTGATTTAATTTCCTGTGATCTATTGATATTGTTACTGATTTGTTCTTCTTTGTTTAAGGCCTTGAGATGTAATGATAGTTCATTTATTTGGTGTCTTCCTGTTATTTAATGAATGGGCTCAATAATATGAACTTTCTTCTTACAGTCTCCTTCATAGTGGCCCTAAAGTTTTGATATGTTGTGCCACTATTCTCATTTACTACTAAGTATTTTTTAATTTCATCTCTGATTCACACTGGTATCCATTCATCATTCAATAAAATTATTTAATATGATTTATCTCCTGGTGCTTTTGTATTTTCTACTTTAGTTTTCTCATTGATGTCTACTTTAATTCCATTATGATGAAATAGTATGCAGAGGTTTTCCTTCATTTTTATTTTTTTATTTGCAATGAGATACTTTTTGGCCTAGAATAGGGTATATATTGCAAAGTGTTCCAAGTGCTGTTGAGGAAGGTGTATTCAGTCATTAATGGATGAAATATTCTATATATGTCTCGTAAGTGTATTTTTTCATTCTGTAGCATGTTTAGTTTTTATTTAGATTAGCTAATTTTGAGAGGGGTGTGTGTTAAGGTTATCTAGTAGTATTGTGTTTTTGTCTATTTGACTCTTGATGTTGAGGAGAGTTTGTTTGATATATGTAGCTGCTCTTAGTAGAGCATAAATATCAATCACTGTTATTCTTGCATAATTCCCTTAAGGAGAATAAAAGGACCTTACGTGTATCTTCTGATTAACTATGCTTTGAAGTCCAATTTATCTGATATGAGAATAGAAATTGTCCCTTATATATGAAGACAACATGAATAATATATTTTCCCCAAATTTTGCCTTCATTCTGTGTTTGTCTTTTTTTATGTCTACGTCTATTGAAGTCAACATATATTTGGGTCTTGTTTTCTGATTCAACCTGCAAACCTATGTCATTTTTAGATGAAGTGAGACAATTTTATTTACAGTGTTTTTTTATTGAAATATGTTTTCTAGTTTCCTGACATTTTGGGTTATTTCCAGTTTTAACTTGATTCTCCTATGAGTTTTTAACTTGTTTCTCCTTTGATTATTCTTCTAGTGTTGTTTCTGCTTTGCTAGTTTTTATTTTTCTCCATATATTCTTGAAATATTTTATTGCATATCTTTCATGGTGTCAAATTTAAGTTATAATTTATTTTAACCTTTGTTTTTCATGAATTTTTTTTATTTCTTCAAGTCAAAGCCTTAATTTTGCTTTATATAGTATTTTTCTTTGACATGTACTTTCTTCAGTGTTTGGTACATGTTATTCTAAAACCTCCTACCTTTTAGGGTCTGAGTTAAAATATTAGCTGATTAAAATATTGCATTATTTTTTCTTAAAAAGAGACCAGCCTTTTAATCTTGCTGCTTTAAGATTCTTTTATCTGTATATTAGACACTTTCAAAATGACGGGTCTTCAAATGAGTTTCTTGCAATATTGTATATCTGGAGTCCTGCATATTTTATGCATTTGATTTTCCATTTTGTTTTTAAGACTTGGGAAATTTCCTGATGCTATTTTACTGTTAATATTGTGCATCATTTAGTTTATATTTCAGAACCTTCATCTTGAAATTTCTATTCATAGTCCCTTAAAATTATTTAACTGTAGTCGTCTTTTTCTTTAAGATTATATAGTTTGTCTTCAAGTCCTCAAAAATCTATCTTCTTGTGGTCTCATCTGTTGGTGATGCTTTCCATTGGATTTTTAATTTGATTTATGAATACTTTCATGTTCAGAATTTCCAAGTAATTCTTCCAAAAGATCTATATTTCCTTATTGAATTTACCTTTCACCTTGTATTTTCTCTCTGCTTTGATTTATTTTGTCATTTTTTACCTCATAGATCAGTTAAACAGTACACTTTCTATATATCACCTCTGACATTTCCTCCATTGTTGTGTCAATGGAATTTGTTGTTGAGGTATTCTATGTTGTTTGGTATGGTTTGTTCCATTCATTTCTCATATTGTTTGAATATTCACCCAACTCTCTGGATGGATATAAAGCAGTAGATTTTCTATCTTATGAGTTTATAGTGTCCCTCTATGTTATAAGCACTTTAAAATATGGGGACAAAGGTAAATGATAACAAAAATCTTTGCTAACAATATATAGCAGTACATTAGGTACTTCATTTCTATTGTGACATATACAGTGTCACTTGGTATAATATGCAGATATAGAAGTATAAGCAATTTCTTTCAGTAATCATAAATTATGCCTGGCACAAATTCAAACCATAGGTGTTGTTTATGATTTCTGCTATATTAATTAATGCTATGTAATTGGTGGTAGGGGAGGACATTACATACATCAAGTAACAATAAGAGATGTTAAGGACAGAATTCAGTATGAGGAGAGCCGGGATAGAAAGGTAGAAAATGTTTGTGATTTTAAAGGGTAAATAGGGCAGATGCAGTGGTAACATAGGTTGTGTTAAGGAGGAAGAGGGAAAAAATAGAAGAAAGAATATAAAGCAGAGTGAGGATAGAATTCGGTTGTTCACAATGGAGTAGGGAAGGGGAGAAAAGGGAAATATAGAATACAGTACTGGAAAAAAGAATACAGAACAAAATCAAGCTATGCTAATCAAAACCTTGATGTTCGAAAAACTGAACATAAAAAACAATCAATAGATGCAGAAAAAGCATTTGATAAAATACAGCATCCCTTCATGCTCAAAACACTAGAAAAAATTGGGGTAGTGGGAACATTCCTTAACATTATAAAGGCAATCTACGCTAAGCCCATGGCTAATATCATTCTAAATGGTGAAAAACTGAAAGCATTCCCCCTAAAAACTGGAACAAGGCAGGGATGCCCTCTTTCACCGCTTCTATTCAACATTGTCCTTGAGACTCTAGCCAGAGCAATCAGACAAACCAAAGAAATTAAAGGGATACGAATAGGAAAAGAAGAACTCAAACTATCCCTGTTCGCTGATGACATGATTATATATTTAGAGGAACCTGGAAATTCCACCAGAAAACTTTTAGAACTCATAAGTGAATTCAGTAAAGTAGCAGGTTACAAGATCAATGCTCATAAATCCAATGCATTTTTATACATAAGTGATGAATCTTCAGAAAGAGAAATTAGGAAAACTACCCCATTCACAATAGCCTCAAAAAAATAAAATACTTGGGAATCAATCTTACAAAAGAGGTGAAAGACCTCTACAATGAGAACTACAGAACACTAAAGAAAGAAATTAAAGAAAACCATAGAAAATGGAAAGATCCCCCATGTTCCTGGATAGGCAGAATTAATATTGTCCAAATGGCTATACTACCTAAAGTGCTATACAGATTCAATGCAATTCCAATTAAAATCCCAATGATGTACCTTGCAGAAATAGAGCAAGCAATTATGAAATTCATCTGGAAGAATAAAAAATATAGAATAGCTAAAACAATCCTCAGTAGCAAGAGCGAAGCAGGGGGTATTGCAATACCAGATCCTCAACTCTACTACAAAGCAATAGTAACAAAAATGGCATGGTATTGGTACCAAAATAGACAGGTAGATCAATGGTACAGAATAGAGGACATGGACACAAATCCAAATAAATACAATTTTCTCATACTAGACAAAGGTTCCAAAAATATGCAATGGAGGAAAGATAGCCTCTTCAACAAATGGTGCTGGGAAAAATGGAAAACCATATGCAATAGAATGAAATTAAACCCCTATCTCTCACCCTACACAAAACTCAACTCAAAATGGATCAAGGACCTCGGAATCAGACCAGAGACCCTGCATCTTATGGAAGAAAAAGTAGGTCCAAATCTTCAACTTGTTGGCTTAGAATCAGACTTCCTTAACAGGACTCCCATAGCACAAGAAATAAAAGCAAGAATCAACAACTGGGAGAGATTCAAACTAAAAAGCTTTCTCTCAGCAAAGGAAACTATCAGAAATGTGAAGAGAGAGCCTACAGAGTGGGAGAATATCTTTGCCAACCATACCTCAGATAGAGCGCTAATTTCCAGAATCTATAAAGAACTCAAAAAACTACACGAAGAATACAAATATTCCAATCAACAAATGGTCTAAGGAAATGAACAGACACCTCACAGAAGAAGATGTACAAGTAATCAACAGATATATGAAGAAATGTTCAACATCCCTAGTAATAAGGGAAATGCAAATCAAAACTATCCTAAGATTTCATCTCACCCCAATTAGAATGGCGATTATCAAGAATACAAGCAACAATAGGTGTTGGCGAGGATGTGGTGAAAAAGGAATACTCATACATTGCTGGTGGGGTTGCAAATTAGTGCAGCCACTCTGGAAAGCAGTGTGGAGATTCCTCAGAAAGCTTGGAATGGAAACACCATTTGACCCAGCTATCCCACTCCTTGGCCTATACCCAAAGGACTTAAAATCAGCATACTACAGAGATACAGCCACATGAATGTTTATTGCTGCTCAATTCACCATAGCCAGATTGTGGAACCAACCTAGATGCCCTTCAGTTGATGAATGGATAAAGAAACTGTGGCATATTTATACAATGGAATATTACTCCGCAATGAAGAATGATAAAATTATGGCATTTGTAGGCAAATGGACAAAATTGGAGAATATCATGCTCAGTGAGATAAGCCAATCTCAAAAAACTAAAGGACGAATGATCTCGCTGATAAGCGGATGAGGACATATAATGGGGGGTGAGAGGGGTTAGCATTAGGTTTAGGGTTAGGTTAGGGTTAGGGATAAGGAGAGCGGTAAGAATGAAGGAAAGAAGGACTGTATAGAGGGAAAAGAGGGGTGGGAGGGGTGGGGGGAAGGGAAAAAAATAAACATCATTGCCCTATGTAACGTATGATTACACAAATGGTGTGCCTTGACTCTATGTACAAATAGAGAAACAACATGTATCCCATTTGTATACAAGTAAAAAAAATAAATAAATTTTAAAAAAAATCACCTTCAACAAAAAGACTAGAAATTAGGAAAGAAAAACAAATCTTTATATGTGTAGGTGTTCTTGTACAAATTAGTACAAATTGAAGTTTAAAAAAACACCCAAAACAACACAAATCATAAAAGAAAAAAAAATTTACAATCTGAATGAAAAGTTAAGAAATTATGGAGTCATTTTGACTATGTTTGACAAAGAGTGAGCATATGTGTTTGCTGTATGTTCCCAACTAATTTTGTTTCTTCCTAAGGTGTGAACTGAATTTGGGTATATGGGCATAACCTGTTGAGTTCTTCCTGTTTAGTGTTTTTTTCACCAAGATTACAGTGGGGTTCTAAGATTTCTAAACTTCCCTTCTTTTGAGATTGGTAAGGGGTGGAATGGTAAGAGTTGTCCATCCATTACCAGTGTGTTCTCCCCTTTGAGAGAAGTTCCCATATGTGGAATTCCTGGTTGCAAGGACTTAGTATTAGTGAGGTTATTGTTGCTTTAATTTGTGGTGAGTTGCTTGCATTGTTGAGACAATATTCATCTAAAGATTGGAAAATGTCAATCTGTGATAGACTGGAAAGGTCAGTTGGTAAAATAGTGGTCTGGTTGGGACAAGCTGTGGACCAGATAGCAATGTAGTTGTAGGTTGGCCTGGCAGGGATGTTGTCATCTGGCAAGCTGGACTAAGGACAAAACAGTGAAGTTGCATGTTTAGTTGGTCAAGTGGTAGGCAGGGTGTGAGGTTGAAGGGGTTGGCAGACAAGGTCCCTGGTTTCTAGGGGCCCAGAAACATTGTGATCACAGGAACCAGTTAGGTAAGGCAGGCCAGGCAGTGCCAGGAACAGGTGGGTAGTGCAGTGGGTTGATGCCAGTGACTCAGCAGGTGCCAAACTAGGTGGGTGAAAGGTAAAAGTGGGTTCTGTGGTCTTGAAAGTGCCAAGGAACAGTCAGGCAGGCAATCAGAGGGACAAGTTTTCTGACACCAATCATATCATCATTTTGATCCAATGTAGCTGGCCTCATGAGTTTCTTTGAGCCACAGGACTCACAGCATTGGAGAGAGTTGGCTTCTCTGTAACCTTCAATCTGGAGTATAGCAGTGCAAAAATGCTCTCATTTTCTTATTTTCCCTGTGTTTATTAAGCTCAGTTAAGTCTTTGCTAGGCTTAGATAGGTTTATGCAGGTCTAGTCATAATCTCCCTGATCTGGGTTTCCACTACCCATTGGGACAGCTGTAGTGTACTCTCAACATGACTCTTGGTTCAGTTCTCCACTGATGATTGGTAAACACAGGGTAACTTTTTTTAGACAAATTTAATGAGTTGAACAGTTGAACATTCTGTTTTCCATAATCATGAAAAACTAAACATCTTTAGAAATTAGGTAATGCAAAATAAAACCACATTATGTTCACAAATTAAGTAATATTTATAATCATGTGCAATAAAGGCATTCTCATAAAGAGAAAATGTAGTTCAAGCTGTTATTCTCCATGTTCAGAAACCGTACTTTTTACAACAAACATGTGCATACGGGAACACCAATCACAGAGAGTGAAATTACACTCTTAGATATTTGAGAACATAATAATATTTCTCCAAAGTTAAAATCCAGGGTCATTATTAAAAGGGATGTACGTTTAGAAAGAGAATTACTAAATTGTGAAAAATAATGCTTCAAGGAACCAGAAATATTTTCTGTTATATCCAGTTTCACAAATACTAAAAAATATCAAGAATAATTTATAAATATGTCACATGAATGTTGTGTTTCATATGAAAGCATATTTGAAAAATGCAGAATTTGAGAAAATACAAAAACATATAAGTACATCAAAGATCCAATTGCACATTCTACGTATAGATGGTAAAACTATCATTAAAAAGTTGACTATTTTCCCCAAGTCAATCTCTAATAATATCCCATCAAAATTTAAGAAGGGAACAAAGTAAAAAATCTAAAATACTCCTGGAAGATTATACATATGTATATAATTAGCCAGGAACTCTATGAAATGTAAAAGCAAAATTACCAGTTATCATTACCTGACAATGGTACATGTTATAAAATTATAGTATTGTGATAATCTATAGATCAAGATTCACAAAAGTGAAAATTACATAGGTAAATACATATGTAGAACATTGTTTTTATTGTTAAGTACAATAAAATCTATAATTTAATTTATCTATATAAAATCGATTACTTGAAGAAAATATTTATTGTGAATAAATAATATAATATAGCCTAACAGTAGATATTAGAACTAGCAGTCGAGAACACTGGTTGGGATTATGTGCAGAATGTGTGTAACACTGGAATTATATCTCAGCACTGCTCAACAGAATGCTGATATTAAGAGGGTTGATTATAAAAATATAGCAGAATATAAACTTTCTGACTTGATTCACTCATGAAAACACCAAATAAATATCTACTCCTGTTGTGAATCCCTTTTAAATTTATAAATTAATTAGAAACATATTAAAAAACTACCATCAGATCAGTTGGAAAAGTTGGGTTATACTATGACATTAGCATTTCTCAATGATCCTTATAACTGGGACAGGATGCTTAAATCCACTGTCACCCTGAGTAGAGGAAGATTGGGTAATAAATATAGCACCTTTACCCCTAAATCATTTGTAGCTTGAATTTTAATATAACTGGTACACACAGAGAAAAAGACTAGACATACATAAGTATCAAGATCAGAGAAAAAGAGTGTTTTTCTGTAAAAATGCAAGATCCATGGGCTTTATTCCATGGGACCAGGGAAGAAGAGGAGTTAAATCTCAAAGATTCCGCTTTTCCCTAAAAGACACTTGCCAGCATAATCTGTGAAATGATGTTGCTAATATTTGAGTTTCTACCTATCCAGCTCACTAGACCCCAAAACTCCTTTGGGGTGTATCCACCATAATTTTACTAAACTGGGACTTTCCAGAAACTTAAGCCATAAGCAGCTAGTTTTTTATTCAAGCCTCAGTATGTTTTAGATGTCAAGATGGCCACCAAAAGGCACTCGCAACCATTTTTGGAATTTGGTGCTCACCCGCTCCTCCTTCTACCTGCTCCACCACCCACATTCTCCTTCCCTGAGCAGTCCCAAACCCTGCCTGCCTCCATGCTCTCCATCTCCTCTTCCTGTCCTTCTCTGGCTGAAAACCCGCCCCCTCCTCCCGCGGATGCAGCTCCTTCCCATTCCTCCTCGGAGCCCTCCCACTTTCCCTCCCACTTCCTCCTTCAGAACGTCTCTCTGCCTAGTCTCCTCCCCTGTCAGCACTAACAGGCAACTTTATCAAACTCTCCCACTGCCTAACCCAGAGCTTTTTTATCCTCTCCAGGAAATAGCTAGTGCAAAAGGGTTATGTGAATCTAAGTTCCATTCTCGTTTAGGGCCTTTCTCTGCTGATTCCTCTACTTATATTAAGGAATTTGAGTATCTTTCCAAAACTTATAGTCTTAATATCCTTTCTTCCACTCCCAGTATCCAACAGGCAGCACAGGACCATGCTGACCAAGCCTATTTAAGCGACATAACTTTATTCACAGGAGCAGGAACTACCAGGAAGGCCAGCAGGACCACTATCACTGTGCTTGCATGGTCCAATACCTCATAGCAGGCATGGAAGCAGTCTCCAATAAGGCGGTAAACTTTGATAAACTGAGGGAAATTACCCAGAATCCAGATGAGAATCCAGCTATTTCTTAACAGCCTTACAGAGGCCCTTACTAGATATACTAAACTGGACTCTAAATCTCCCTCTGGTGCTACAGTGCTAGCAACCGATTTCATTTTTCAATGAGCCCCTAACATAAAAAAAAAAAAAAAAAAAAAAAAAAAAAAAAACAAGTGAGCTGAGGAGGGCCCTCAAACCCCTATCTGAGATCAGGTGAAAAATGGCCTTTAAATTCTGTAATGCCCAAAATCTCGGCCAAATTGGCCAGGCAAGTTTATTTACAGAAAAAGTGATGCTCCAATCCCAAGCCTTGGTACCTGCCCTGCGGCCTATGACTCCAGTGAGAGCTTCAAATGGGAGCCAGCAACCCCCTTTGCCAGGGGCCTGCCTCAAGTGCAGACATGAAGGTCACTGGGCTTGTCAATGTCCAAACCCACAGCCCCCCACCAGGCCATGTCCCACCTTCAAACAAGCAGGACACTGGAAGAGTGACGGCCCTATGACTGGTCCCTCCCCAGCACAGAGGTGAGGCCAGACAGGCAGTCCCTTCCCATGAGCTTTTGGGATTCGCAGAAGACTGAAGGAGCCCAGACTCAAGGAACCCTATACCTAGCCAGGCCCAGGGTAAAAGCTCCAGGTATTGGGTAAGTCCATAATTTTCCTTGTGGATATGGGGACCACCTATTCTGTCTTGCCTGCCCACTCTAATACTTTATTTCCTTCCCAGGTTTTGGTTATGGGAAATGATGGAAAAGCCTCCTTCCCAAGCAGAATAGCTAAATTTGCCTGTGCCATGGAGGGACATCCTTTTACACACTCACTCCTAGTTATTCCCTCCTGTCCAATCTCCTCCTAGGAAGAGATGTTCTACAACCCTAGGATCTACCCTACAGTTTCTTCCCAGGCACACTGCTAGTGCCCACCTTCTTTTACCTTTGTTTCATACATTTTCTAGTGCTCCCACACCACCTACCCAACCATTGCCCTGGAACTGGTGGACCCCCAAGTCTGGGACACTTCCAAGCAGTCATAGCCTCCCACCACAAGCCAGTTCTTATCCAACTGAGACCTCAAGCTAAGTTTCCCTAACATCCCCAGTTTCCAATTTCCCGTACTCACAGGGAAGGACTTAAATCCATTATAGACAAGTTGCTTACTCGCGGACTCCTTATCCCTACTGACTTCCCTGTAACACCCCCATACTGCCAGTATGTAAACCCTGAGGAACCTATCGCTTGGTCCAGGACCTCCATCTAATTAATGACTACTTGTGATTTGGAAAATAGCCCACTCCTGCAATATGTGGATGATTTCTTCCTATGCACCCCATCCTTCAAGGCCTCCCAAACTCACACTGCCCAGCTCCTTAATTTCCTGATATCTCCAGGTCATTAAGTCTCCAGCCAAAGCCCAGCTCACCACCCCTTCTGTATCATATTTGGGCATACTCCTCACTCCTACCTCTAAGAGGTAGAGTGAAACAGACAGAATCCAAGCCCTGTGTGACTTACAGCCACCAGAAACAGCAGATGACATTCTCTCCTTCCTGGGTTTAACTGGTTTTTTCAGACACTGGGTCCCTAATTTTACACTCCTTGCCAAACCCCTATATCAGGCAGCAAAGGAGACTCCACACAGGCCCCTTACCTCCCCCGAGATGACAGCTAACTTTTTTTACAAGCTCAGGGATGCTCTTATATCATTCCCTGCTCTCTCTTCCCAATCCTACCCGTCCTTTCCACCTCTTCACGGATAAAAAGCAGGGTATTGCCACTGGCCTCCTCACACAAGCAACTGGACCTTCTCACAGATTGTTGGCATCTCTCCAGGTATAGTGATTCCACGGTTCGTGGGTGAATACCATTTCTCCAAGCACTGGCGACAGCAGCTGAATCAACTAAGGAAGCTCTAAAACTCACCCTACTTCAACCAGTAACTGTGTTTTCCACCCATCAACTGCAGGACCTCTTATACCATAAATCCCTTCCACTCCCACAGGTGCTAAAGATGCTACATTCACCTCGTGAAGACCTCTTTGATTACCCACTCCCCTCTCCTAACCTAACCGTTTTTATAGATGGCAGTTCTGTGCTGGGTCCTGATGGACGGTATAGAGCCACTTTATGCAGATGTCACCACTGCCTCAGTTCTGGAAGCTAATTGCCTTTCAGAAGGGACCACTTCCCAAATGGCTGAACTTTTTACTCTAATCAGGTGTCTAATTTTATCTAAAGGTAAACAAGTCAACATCTACCCAGATTGCAAATACGCCTTTCTGATTGCTCACTCACATTGAGCTATATGGAAGGAGTGTAAAGTTTTTTCACCACAAAGTGCTCACCAAATAGGAAAGAAAAACAGAAGTTTCTAAGTATGGAATGTATTCAGTAAAAGAATGTTTCTAAGGCAGATAGATCTTGTGTGATGGAATATATGAGGGTCAAATTAAGTGCTAAGAAAGTCTGTGTAAGTAAAGGGCAAATTTCAACAAGTTTGCATATAACTAAGTTGGTTATATGTACATGAGACAGGCTGTAGCCTAGTACCTGGGAGTGCTTCTATGGAGGGGCACAAGATGCCTGGCTGCTATGCCAGTACCCTCGCTGGGAAGGCTCTGTGCAGGAATCCTATCACCTCTGATATTCATCTCAGGCACACAGCTCTCGGGCAGAAAGGAATTCCTTTGCCATATAACCAGTGTTTCCTCAGTTCCCTTCTCTGGTTCCTGCCTGCCTTACGTTAACTTTGGACAGTGGACTTCCATGAAAGCAAAACAGAGCTGCTAACATTGCACTTTACAGTTGTGAAAAGTTGCCTAGATGTCCTAGTCTCTGTAACTTTCCTGAAAACAAAGAATAATGCTTTTATAATCTTTAGCCTGATAATAAGACATATATAAAGATTGCTAATATAACTCTTTAGAACTGCATTTCCATCAGAGAACAGAGAACAGAGCTCCATCTGATATCTGCTTAATCTTCAAAATCTGTGTTTTGTGATAAGCCCTGCCTTATCTGAAATAAGGTTCTGCCTCACCTGGCTGCATGGTAGAATGGCTCCAAAATAAGCCAGACTTTAATTCATTTAAAGTTGTGTTCAAAAGTTTGTTGTTTGCTGTAAAGACTACTGTGATCTCAAACAGGGGATATAATGAATAACTCAGTCAGAATTCAGGATACCTATTGCACAAACTGAATGTTTTACTATTGGTGATTCCATTTTGTATTTTCTTTGTAAACTCTGTTGCCTGATTAATTTTTGCAGAAGTAGTGCTTCAAGAGCAAACATTATATATTAACTTGAAATAGTAAGCCATCACCAATAGGACAGATAATGTAAACCCCAATTAGATAAAAGAGGATAAATAACTGTAAAGTCATAGACATTGAAGTTAAAGCCCAGCACTCTTAATTTATGACTGGTGAGACTAACTTGCTGGATGGTTAAGATCAGATTTAGAAATTGAGATTAAATACAGAGGCCAAGAAAAGTAAGTGACAGGCCAATTTGACCAGCTTAATCTTACACACCTAACAAAACAGTTAAAACCTAAATATAGCCATTCTTTGGCATTTAAGAGAAACAATAGTTAAATGCAACCTAAGATGTACACTTGCATTAACCTCCCTAAAATAAATAAAGACTGGAAGCTACAAGAGAGAAATTCTTAGGCAGATGTACCTGCTAACTATCAAGAGACACTGCCAGAGTCAGGAGTTTTTAGTCAGTTTAAGGCCTATAGATTCTCCTAAACTACAAAGGTAGGCTTAATCTATGCTTGCTAGTATGATTATCTAGCCCTAAGTCACAGGAATATAGAGATGTCTACTAAACACAGGTTATACCAACTAGAGGATTTAATTATGCAGTCACTGCCAACCAAAAGCTAGAACAGCAACTCCAGAAGGCAGTAGAGGCATCTGCTGCCCCCCTGACATCCCTGAAAATATGAATAACATTTATTGCTGAAGTTTTCTTACAGAACCATGGAGCACTAGATCTAAGGGCAGACAAAGGGGGAATATGCCTCTTCCTAAAAGAATGTTGTTGCTGCATCAATGAAATTGGTCTAATGAAAGCAACGTTGAAACTCTTAGATGTTTAAATAAAAGGCTGAAACAAGAAGAATCAAATGACCCCTGGCTAGGATGGCTGAACTCCACTCTTGTCACCTGGCTGACCCCTACCCTTACTCCCCTATTTGTGATAGAATTTCTGCTACCAATTTCTCCCTGTCTTCTCAGGTTTACCTGGAACCACATAAGTAAGGTTGCCAGGGTGACCTACAACCAGATGCTCCTACACTCTTATAGTCACCTCCCCACCAACCTAGAACCCAAACCTGTTTCTCCCCATGATGCCCCCTAACATGCAGGAAGTAGCCAGACAGACTCCTGTGCCCTACATCACCAAAAAGGTCGGAATGTTAGGTAGGATATTAGGGGACTGTAAGGGGCAAAGCTGAGCAGCTAGAACAAAGACCAGCCCACCAAAGGTGACCAGAAAGTTCGCAGCAAGGTGGATGGAAACTTCCACTGACCCTTCACACCCACCTGTCACTCAACAAGACCCCCTCCCACTCAAGTCTATAAAAACCCTGGGCAGCCAGGGCCATGTGCAATTTCCTCTGGGTCACTATACCCCCTGGGGTCTGGGAATTTTGCCCGAGAGCCAAATTCCAATAAAGGTTGCTTCTGCCACTTTTCTGTGCCATTTTGTTTGGCTGCTAACTGTGCCCGCCGAGACCCGCCAAGTTTACATTTGGTCCCTCTGAGCCTGCCCAAGCTCACAATAGTTGCTTCAAATTAAACAATAAATTAAAATTGAGAAAACAACTCAAAAAGAAAAAGGCATTGTCCTTAAAAGGATGTAATTTCTTTTTTTTTTTTTCTTTTACTATTCTAGGCCAGCTGCTTTTCTACTTACAATATTAGGCTAATACCAAAGTATCTCTTGATATCTGTAAGACTAATTTTTAACTATTTGCTTTTGTAGCTGTTTCCATTCCAAATTCTACATGGTGAATTATTGCCACAGAAGAATGGTGTGGCATCTAGACTTGAAACCACAGAACCTTCTCATTAATGAAAAAGGGGATTTAAAGCTAGCAGATTTTGGTATGGAATAATTAAATGTTTATAAATTTCTCCAGGTGGATAGGTATGAAAGAATAACCATTGTCACAATGTGTTATCACTTTCATGTGAGTTTGGAAAATTTCTCTGAGCCCACTGAACATTAGACAGAATTTTGTGAGTGGTTTACGTTGGTTGTTAGCAACAAATACTAAAATGTGTGGGTTCCCATGTGTGGCCCATGGACTCCAAGTTTTGGATACCCTTTCATGGAGTGTCCAGAGATAAAAATATACTTTCAGAAGTGCACTAAATGTTATTTGCTTTTTTCCCTGTGTTAATATTTGCACTGTTGATCCAGAAGCAATAAGGATAAAATTGCTGTTTCCTGGTATACATTCAGGCAGTGCCACCAATGTATATCATGGTATTCTTTACAACTGCACATTCTTATAGAAAAAGTAACAGTTAGACTTAAAATATTTTGCCAAGCACTAAAATGCATTAATTTAATTAAATTTCCATCCTTGAGTAAATGACTAGTATTTTTGTGTTGTATATGTATGATGAAATGGGAATTGTATAAAAATACATGAACTGCACACAGAAATACTATAGTTATCTCAAGGAAAAGTTTTTGGGTGATTATATGGCTACAACCTGAACTAGTCCTCCCTTTTTTTTTTTTTTCAAGGAACATCATTTTTTCTAGAAAAAATGTCCAATAGACAAACTGTGGTTATTCAGACTTAGATATTTGGAAGATTTTTCTTGAAATTAATGAATTAATCTTGTCAATTCAAGGAAATAAATTGCAGGTATTTCTTGCCAATACTAAAATTCAGGTTTACAAATATAACTTATATTTTGAATTTTTGTATCTGCTGCTTTAAGCTTAATATTTTCCCACTACTTAGAAACTTTTGTGATGAGGTCAGTTATGATATTAACAAATAGAGGGTTTTTAAAAAATTTTGAATAAATACATAAAAATTTCAACTTGTAACTCAAGAATAAATATATTTCCAGTTATCAGCACCTCATATTATAGAATCATGCATGGTAAAACATTCATTTAAAGTACAAGATTGACCAGTAAATTTTAACAAAATTATGAATAGTTTATGAATATAATTTGTTATCATATATCCTTGAAGAAAAAACTTAACCTAATTCCAATATATCAAAGAATACTATCTTCAGTAATTAGAAAATACTACTAAAATGTTTCTCCTCTTTTCCAATTTCATATCAGTGAGATTTGATTTTCTTCATATAGGTATATATATTATGATATATTGTGATATGGAGTAAAGCAACATATCACAACAGAGAAAGCAAAAGCAAATACAGAATACAGCTGTCTTCTGTCAAATTAAACTCTAAACAATTTATTAATGTGTTAAAAAAGACCATTCTTAACTAATTTTTTGGAAAAAATTTTCATAAAAATGTTTTTATGCTAACATGAGAGGTGTTTTTAATGCATAAATAAATGTTTTAATTTTTCTCATATTTTATTGCAAACATCCGCAGTAATCTATATACGTAAAAATGCTTGGGGTCACTAATAATTTTTAAGAACATAAAATGTGTTCCAAGACCCAAGAATTTAAAATCCACCTCTGAAATGGGGGCCATTTCTATGCTTGCCACCATGACTGCATTTAATATGTGCTTAGTAATTTAATTGGTAGTTATTTACTTATATAATTTTAGGCAATCAGATTTTAAGGAACTTGAAAGTAAAACAAAATTAGATGTTCTTTTGTTTTGTAAATTGTTTCTACTACAAGAAAAAACTTTGTAGATTAGCTTTGTAATTTTTGTTACTCTCAGAATATTTTGATAGAACTTAGTTTTTGAAAATCCATGCAGTTTTCCTTAATTGCATTTTTAATTTTTCACAAATTATTACAATAGTTTCACATTTGGAAAATGTCACTAAATTTTTTAAGTATGAGTATTTCAGGTTATTACTCAGTAATAAATTAATAATTTACTTTTTAAATGGTGAATGTGTCTTTGGCAATTTGTATACTTCTATTCTCTTAGTATATTACTATTTGTTTGAAGCGTACATTTCTATTTGTATTTTCTTTCTTTTAAAAAGGAAATGAGTGGGCCAACTATGTTTAAACAAAGAGTGACAAGTTATTTACATATGCTGGCAAAGATTATGGTCTTTTAAAGAGTTTATGTTGTTACTTCCCTCTTAATTGTCTCCACCCCTTCTCTCTTTGTCAAATTGCTTTTGCTACTCTTTGACCTAATCACAAAATGAATTGCTATGATAGAAACATTCATGAGTATTTGAAATGCAAAAGGAATATCAAGCAACATTAAAAATCCACTTTTGTCTGGGAATACTCTGAGTGTTTTAAATTTTGCCTCTAACTTATTTAAAGGAAGCAAAAAAAAGTTTTATCTTCTCACAGGCCAGTAGAAAATTCTGATTACTGCCAGGTACATGGATGCATGCCTGCAATCCCAGGGGTTTGGGAGACAGAGACAGAAAGATTGCAAATTCAAGAACAGCCTCAGCAAGATAGCAAAGCTCTTAAACAATTTAGCAAAAGATGCTGACTCAAAATAATAGCTCACTTGTAAAATCTCCACTACCAAAGTTAAATCTCCACTACCAAAGAAAAGAAGAAAAGAAAGAAACAAAAGATAGAGAAAAGAAATTCTGATTTTTCCAAGAGATAATACAATCAGCTTTGTTGCTTTTGCTATTTATTTTATTGCATAGTAAATACACTTGGGGATTCAAGTTAGTGAGGGTCAATTCAGTTTGAGTCTTTATATTGTATGTTGTTCTTGATCCTTCTGAAAATTCTACCCTTCTTTCATGGCCAATGAAAATCTGAGGTCTAGGAACTACAATATAGTTATTTTCATTAATGATAAAAACGTTGATTGTTTAGAATCATGGGACATTTAGTTAGTTGAATTTGAGAGATTGTTTATCTCATTTCATACCAATACCAAAATTCTGATTGTATATCAGCAACCTATTTGGACAAGCATGCTAGTTCATGATCTTCTCAGGAGCAGGAGAGTAAAGTATTGGGGGAACTACAACTGGCAACTTACAAAGCTGTAGGATAAGCAAATTTATAGCTCTGTCCTTTACCAACTTATAACTCAGTCCTAGCATCTGAAAGATAAATTAGAAAGCTACCTTCCATTGTATTAATTACCAAAAATTATAGAAAATTGAAAAGACCCCTGCCCCACCAGCTCAGGCCTATTTTAAGAGAAAAAGAAAAATTATTAACGGGGCATGTTAAAGGAATTTATCTGAAGATTTAGCTAAGAAAGGGGCAGGATAATTGGGAAAGTCAGAGCATGTCTGAACTAACAGGAGCTGATAAGCAGGAACTATAAAACTGTCCTGTAAAACTTCTGATACCAGATTCCTGACCAAGGACAGAGTAAATAGGATGAGATAACAAAGGACTGTAAATGACAAAGTAAAATTATGGCTTGTGAAGCGTGTTATCCTAAGTTCTGAGCCGCTCTGACCCCCCCCCCAGGAAGGTTATCCTTAACAAGGTTCCTTCTCGGGCCTTCACAGATAAAATGAAAGAAGTCTGTGTTTATACATTCTTTACCATTTTTACGACCTGTGCTGCGGGCAATTAGGGAAAAACCTGTGTTTATGCAGGTGCGGAAGTGCGAGGCTGCGGGCAATTTGGGGAAGCCTGTGTCTCTGTCTGTGTCTCTATCATCCCCCCTCTCCAGTTAAAGTAAATTTATGGCTTTTCCAAGGATGTCTAAATGCTGGATTCAAAATAACCAATAAGAAATCTGTTGCTTACCGTGCGTGAAACCTGCCCCTTTACCCTATAAAAAACCTGTGCCCCAAAGCCCGGTGTGCCAGTTCACTGAAGCTCCGGCTGAGGTTTCGCTGAGCACCCGCAGGCGCCTGTGTAACATAACAATAAACTGCCTCTTGCTTTTGCAGCCAGTGATTATGTGAGTTCTTCCTTGGACAGGGGGTCTTAGGGTCTTTCAAAATAATTTGTTGTACTTATTTCTTAAAGTTGGAAGATTAATAATAAAATTAATAATAAATAAAATGGTGTCAGCACTGTTCCAGTTACCCTTAGCCATGATTTAAATTTTGGAATTGCTTATGAAATATTTATCCAATGTAATAAACTTGTTTTTTTTATATTTTTCATATTTTAATCAAATATATAAATTTACATCATATAAAGATATATGTAATAGTAATCTCAGCCTTAAAAATTCTCATTTGAAATAAAATATATGGTAAAAATAAATTTATTTTCTTAATCTACCTTTCAAAATTGCTCCTTTTTCAAGTGATTAGGATTTGAGGCTTAGAAATAATAATAACTCTAGTGCTAATGACAGATAAAGTTGGGAACTCTAGTCTTCATTGCTGGATAATTAGTGTATTCCATATTAAATTGACAAAGGAATGGCAATTGCACCATTTACAGCAATTAGTAATACTCAAAAGCAATGAGTTCTCTCAGTCTAAATTTATCCATGTAACAAGAAGAGTACAGAATACATTGTAATATCTACTCCATGGAAACCTTTTCTGAAAGGATTTCTTCAAGAAAATTTTCAGTAAAACTCAGCTGGATTGTAGATTAATGACCTAGGGATATTTAATAAAAAAATGATATAGCAAGTAAATGTTAGAATTAGGTTAAAGGTGATAAAATTTTATAACTGTGGTAAGTAAAATTGTTTATCTCAGTGTCAATGACCTATTTTGGATTAATTTAATTTCAGCTATAAAATAATTTTGGCACTATGATTTATGGAAAAAAGTAAAACATCTTTATCTTTGATTAAGATAAACTACACACCTACACCTTATAATAGGTACATTGAGCACATAAAAGTAAGTAAAAATTTGTGGTCTCAGAATTATTAAACTTAGTCTAATTATATAATGATATGCTAGCCCAAGATCACATGCACTCAGCAGAATTCACAAAACCAATTTTGTTGAAGCTTCAAGAAGCCATTGAGTAGCCATCTCAGTATCCCTGTAAATGAAGTCATGAATAGGATAGGAACTAAGAAATCCTCTATATTCTTAATGGATTTTGGTATATTTAATACTTTGTTTTCTTTTTCTTATTAAGGACTAGTTAGATCTATGTCAGTTCCCACAAGACCTACACAAGTGATATTGTCACTCTATGGTATTGGCCACTTGATGTGCTTCTTGGTTCTGCAGACTAACCAACACAGATTGACAAGTGAGTGATAAATATATATACATATAAAATGACTACATATATAATTTTGAAATTGTGTACTGATAACAAAGGGCATACTAGTAGTGATCTTAAAACAGTTGTTATTTTTTATTTATTTTTTAAATTTATTTTTATTGTAAACAAATGAAATATATGTTGTTTCTGTTTGTACATGAAGTAAGGGCATACCATATGTGCAATCATACATTTACATATTGACATATTGTAATGGTATTTGATTCATTCTGTAAAGTTTTCCTTACCTCCCACCACTCCCATCCCTCTTTTCCCTCTAAATAGGCCCTCCTTTCTCCATTCTTGTCCCCTTCCCACCCCTCATTATGTGTCATCATCTGCTTATCAGCAAGATCATTCATCCTTTGTTTTTTTTAGTTTGTTTTATCTCACTTAGCAAGATATTCTCCAATTTCATCCATTTGCCTGCAAATGCCATAATTTTATCATTCTTTATAGATTAGTAATATTCCATTGTATATAAATATATATATATATATATATATATATATATACACATATATATATATCACAGTTTCTTTATGCATTCATCAATTGAAGGACATTGATGTTGGTTCCACAATCTGGTTATTGTAAATTGAGCAGCTATGGATATTGATGTGGCTGCATCTCTGTAGTATGCTGTTTTTAAGTCCATTGGGTATAGGCCAAGGAGTGGGATTGTTTGGTTAAATGGTGGTTCCATTACAAGCTTTCTGAGGAATCTTCACACTGATTTCCCGAGCGGCTACACTAATTTGCAAACTCACCAGCAATGTATGAGTGCATCTTTTTCCCCACATCCTGGCCAACACCTATTGTTGCTTGTGTTCTTGATAATCGCCATTCTAATTGGGGTGAGATGGAATCTTACAGTAGTTTTGATTTGCATTTCTCTTATTACTAGAGATGTTGAAAATTTCTTCATATATCTGGTGATTTCTTGTGGATATTCTTCTAAGAAGTGTCTGCTCATTTTCTTAGCCAATTTGTTGATTGGATTATTTGTATTCTTGGTGTAGAGTTTTTGAGTTCTTTATGTATTCTGTAAATTAATGCTCTATCTGAAGTATGAGTGGCAAAGATTTTTCTCCCACTCTGTAGGCTCTCTCTTCACATTACTGATAGTTTCCTTTGCTGAGAGAAACCATTTTACTTTGAATCTCTCCCAGTTGTTGATTCTTGCTTTTATTTCTTGTACTATGGGAGTCCTGTTAAGGAAGTCTGATCCTAAGCCAACAATTGAAGATTTGGATGTACTTTTTCTTCTATAAGATGAAGGGTCTCTGGTCTGACTCCAAGGTTCTTGATCCATTTTGAGTTGAGTTTTGTGCAGAGTGAGAGATAGGGATTTAATTTCATTCTGTTGCATATGGATTTCCAGTTTTCCTACCACGATTTGTTGAAGAGGCTATCTTTTCTCCATTGCACATATTTGGCCCCTTTGTCTAGTATGAGAAAATTGTATTTATTTGGGTTTGTGTCTATGTCCTCTATTCTGTACCATTGATCTACCTATTTTGGTACCAATACCATGCCATTTTTTTTTTTACTATTGCTTTGTAGTAGAGATGAAGATCTGGTATTGCTATACCCCCTGCTTTACTCTTTCTGCTAAGGATTGCTTTACCTATTCTGGATTTCTTATTCTTCCAGATGAATTTCATGATTGCTTGCTCTATTTCTGTAAGGTATATCATTGAGATTTGAATTGGATTTGCATTGAATTTGTATAGCACTTTTGGTAGTATGGCCATTTTGACAATATTAATTCTGCCTACCCAAGAACATGGGAGATCTTTCCATCTTCTAAGATTTTCTTTAATTTCATTATTTAGTGTTCTGTAGTTCTCATTGTAGAGGTCTTCAACCTCTTTTGTCAGATTGATTCCCAAGTATTTTATTTTTTTGATGCTATTGTGAATGGAGTATTTTCCCTAATTTCTCTTTCTGAAGATTCATCACTTATAAATAAAAATGCATTGGATTTATGAGCACTGATCTTGTAACCTGCTACTTTACTGAATTCACTTATGAATTCTAAAAGTTATCTGGTGGAATTTCCGGGTTCCTCTAAATATATAATCATGTCATCAGTGAACAGGGATAGTTTGAATTCTCCTTTTCCTATTCATATCCCTTTAATTTCTTTGGTTTGTCTAATTGTTCTGGCTAGAATTTCAACAATGATGTTGAATAGAAGCGGGCATACCTGCCTTGTTCCAGTTTTTAGGGGGAATACTTTCAGTTTTTCACCATTTAGAAAGATATTGGTTATGGGCTTAGCATAGATGGCCTTGACAATCTTAAGGAATGTTCCCACTATTCCTTTTCTTTCTAGTGTTTTGAGCATGAAGGGATGCTGTATTTTATCAAATTTTTTTTGCATCTATCAAAATAATCATGTGATTCTTAACTTTGAGTCTGTTGATATGGTGAATGTCATTTATTGATTTCTGAATGTTGAACCAAGTTTGCATCCCTGGGATAAAACCCACTTGAATGTGGCGCACTGTCTTTTTAATATATTTTTGTATGCGATGTCCTGAAATTTGGTGAGAATTTTTGCATCAATGTTCATTAAAGATATTGGTCTGAAATTTTCTTTCCTTGATGTGTGTCTGTCTGGTTTAGTTACCAGGGTGATATTGGGTTCATACAATGAGTTTGGGAGGGTTCCCTCCTCTTCTACTTCATGGAATACTTTGAGGTGTATTGGAATGAGCTCTTCTTTAAAGGTTTTGTAGAATTCAGCTGAGAACCCATCTGGTCCCAGACTTTTTCTTTGTTGGTAGGCTTTTGATGACCTCTTCTATTTCATTGCTTGAAATTGATTTATTCAAACTGTGTATGTTTTCCTGGTTCAGTTTACGTAATTCATATGTCTCTTGAATCTTGGTAATGTCTTTGAGGTTTTCTGTTTTGTTGGAGTATAGATTTTCAAAAGAGCTTCTAATTATGTTTTTTATTTCACTCGTGTATGTAGTGATATTTCCTTGTTCATTCTGAATTTTAGTAAATTGAATTTTCTCTCTCTTTCTCTTTGTTAGTGTGGCTAAGTGTTTATCAATTTAGTTTAATTTTTCAAAGAACCAACTCTTAATTTTGTTAAAGTTTTCGATTGTTTCTTTTGTTTCAATTTCATTGATTTCAGTTCTGATTTTAACTATTTCCTGTCTTCTACTACTATTGGTGTTTGTCTGTTCTTCTTTTTCTAGGACTTTGAGCTGTAGTGTTAAGTCATTTATTTGTTGATTTTTTTCTTCTTTTGTTGAATGCACCCCATGAAATAAGTTTTCCTGTAGGTACTGCTTTCATAATGTCCCATAGATTTTGATATGATGGTATTTGTTCTTGTTTACTTCTAAGAATTTTTTTTAATATCCTCCTGATGTCTTCTGTTTTCCATTCATCATATAATAGCATATTATTTAATCTCCAGGTACTGGAGAAGTTTCTGGTTTTTTTTTTTCTGTCATTTATTTCTAATTTCAATCCATTATGATCTGACAGAATACAAGGTAGTATCTCTATCTTCTTGTATTTGCTAACAGTAGCTTTGAGTCATAAAATATGGTCTATTTTAGAGAAGGATCCATGTGCTGCTGAGAAGAAAGTGTATTCATTCTTTCTTGGTTGGTATATTCTATATATGTCCTTTAAGTATAAATTGTTGTGTTTTTGAGATCTATGGTTTCTTTATTCAATTTTTTGTTTGGAAGATCTATCCAGTGGTGAGAGAGGTGTGTTAAAATCGCCTAGTATTATTGTGTTATGGTCTATTTGATTTCTGGTATTGAGAAGGATTTGTTTGACCTACATGGATGAGCCAATTTTTGGGCTGTAGATATTTATGATAATTATGTCTTGCTAATTTGTGCTTCCCCTAATCTGTATGTAATGTCCTTCTTTATCCCTTCTCTAGTTTTGTCTTGAAATTCACATTTTCTGAAATGAGGATGGATATCGAGCTTTTTTGCTGTGTCTTTGTGCATGGTTTTTTTTTTTTCCCATCCTTCACCCTTAGTCTGTGGGTGTCTCTTTATATGAGATGAGTGTCTTGCAGGCAGCATATTGTTGGATTTTTCTTTTTAATCTAATCTGCCATTCTATGTCTTTTGATTGATGAGTTCAGGCCATTAACATTCAGGGTTATTATTGTGATATGATTTGTATTCCCAGTCATTTGACTCATTTTTGTTTTTTGATATGATATAGTTTCTCCTTTATTTGGCTATTCCTTTTGGCTATTTCCTCCCATTGCTGATTTGCATCATTGTTTTTTATCTCTTCCTCATGGAATATTATGGTAAGAATGTTCTGTAATGCCGGCTTTCTTTTTGTAAATTCCTTTAGCTTTTGTTTATCATGGAAGGATCTTATTTCATCATCAAATCTGAAACTAAGTTTTGTTGGGTATAAGATTCTTGGCATCCGTTTTCTTTCAGGACTTGGTAAATGTTGTTCCAGGCCCATTTAGTTTTTAGGGTCTGGATTGAAATATCTGCTGATAATCTTATTGGTTTCCCCCTAAAAGTAATTTGATTCTTTTCTCTCGTGGCCTTTAAAATTCTGTCTTTATTTTGCATTTTAGGTATTTTCATAATAATGTGCCTTGGTGTGAGTCTGTTGTAATTCTGTATATTTGGAATCCTATAAGCCTCATGTACCTCGTTTTCCATTTCATTCTTCAAATTTGGGAAATTTTATGATATTATTTCATTGAATAGATGGTTCTTTCCTTTGGCTTGTTTCTCTGTGCCTTCCTCAATCCCAATAATTCTTAAATTTGGCCTTTTCATGATATCCCATAATTCTTGTAGATTCTGTTCATGATTTCTTACCATCTTCTGTTTGGTCAACTTTGTCATGAAGATTAAATATTTTTTCTTCAATGTATGAAGTTCTGTCTTCCACGTGTTCTATCCTATTGGTTATGCTTTCTATGGAGTTTTTAACTTGGTTCATTGTTTCCTTCATTTCAAAGATTTCTGTTTGTTTGTTTTCTTCAGTATCTCTAACTCTTTATTGAAATGATCTCTTGCTTCCCTTATTTGCTCTTTTAACTGTTGATTTGTGCCATCATTTAATGCCTGCATTTGCTCTTTCATCTCCTCCTTCAATGCCTGCCTTTGCTCTTTCATCTCCTCATTTGCTTCCCTGCTTGTTTTAATTATGTTCATTCTGAACTCCCTTTCTGACATTTCTTCTGCTGTGCTGTCATTGGGTTTTATTGATATAGGATGTAGGGTTGTTTGGGACATTTTCTTCCCTTGCTTTCTCATATTGGTCAGAGATCAGTGGGATTCTGAGATATTGCAGATTTCCTCTATTGGTTTATAGTGTCCCTGTAGATTTTCAGTATATCACCTCCCAGCCTTCAGTAGTCTGAAGTCTTGGAGGAGCTTGATAATGCAGTACTACCTAAGAAAGCTGCCCCTAGCCCACTACTGTGTCAAGGACTATGGGCTGGTTCTGTGTGGAAATCCTCTCCCTGGGTGGGCCTTCTCCTACAAGTTAGCTATAGGCAGGGCCTGCCCCTGCATTAGGGAGCTGGGCTACTCAGGGAAAGCCTCTTGCTTCCCTGCCCTGGTCCGAGAAACTGCCTGCGAACCAGGGCCCACCACTGGGTTCATGGCTTGGGGTTGGCTCAGTGCAGAAATCTGTCACTGGGCGGCCCTTCTCCAAGAAGTTAGCTGTGAATTGCCCCTGCTTCCAGAGGCAGCTGGGCTGCTTGGGGAAGTCTCCTGCTGTCCTCCCCTGCTCTGAGAAGCTGCCTACTAACCTGGCCTGCCTCCCAGGCTGAGCTTCACAAAGTGGGAGGGACTCACCCCACAGCTCTATGTTGGTCAGAGTCTCTCAATACCTCCCCTTCTTGAATCCTGAGTTCTGGAATGACAGGAGATACAGTCACCCTCCTGACCACCATCTTGGATCTTTCTCTCTGTGACATATTTTGATATATTCCACCTACCCCATTTATTGATTATATACAAAATAATCAGTGAGTTTAAGGTTAAAAGAAATGGTTTGGGAAATCACTTTTATAGCTTTTAAGGGAGTGAAAAATGAGACATTACTGGTTTTGTGTTTGCATGTTTCTTGATCTGTAGTAGAATGTAAGTTGGTTTTCTTTTTAATTGTATTTTGATTGGAGAACCTGAAACAAATAGCATCTTGTTGGTTTCAAGTCTCCATAGAAATTCAAAGATTGGTCAGAAAATTATTTTGTGATTTAGTTAATAGAAAAATCAAATAGTAATTTTTACAATATTCTTTAGTATCAAAATCTAAGTCTGTGGTAGTTTAAAATGTGGGGTCTTAAAATAAAACAAGGCATTCACTATGGACTATTATCCAATATAAATATGTTAGGTTCAAATATGAATACTGAAGCTTTTGAAACTTGGTAGATATTCAATAATTTGACTGTAATCAACTGTTTATATTCTTAAACACTGTAGAAGTGGAGAGTTTGGAAGTTGAGGAAGAGTTGAAATTTTAAGAATAAATAATCAATTCTTTATAGTTTTTACTTGCAGTCAGAAATTGGGCTTGGGAGAATGGAAACCTACATAAAATTGGAAAAAATTGGATAGGTATGTAAATTCTTAATTTAAAAATGTAAGACTTTCTTGTTCATCATCTAACTGTATGGTTTTGATAACCATACAAAATTGTGAACATGATTGTCTAAAAATTTATACCTTGCTCTGAAAAGGTAACAAAATTAGGAGTAATAAAAGTTTCAATTCTTGAAGATATCCTATCAGTTTGAGAGGAAATGAGCATTTTTAATAGGCTTAAAATCTTTTATTGACACACAAAATATTTTGCTTTCTTGGTAACAAAAAATGCATCTGTTTCTTTAGCCTCCTAGCAGTCTCCTCTCTGTGATGTCATGGGAAATTGCATAGTTAAAATTTCTAAATAAATTTAGAAATAAAAATATTTCATTGAAGGGTAAGAAATTCTTAAAATCTGTTTTTTTCTTGAAATTTTCACTACCTGTAATGCTACTAATTTAGAAACATTCTATCTTCCACAGTAATAAAGTGCAAGAAAATAATAAATAAAAAGTAATAAACAGTAGGACATAAAAAAGAAGTAATAAGTAATAAACAGGAAGAAAATAATTTACAGTTGATAGGGAAGCTTATTTTCTTTTTTAAAGAAGTAATGTGCAAAGATTTTGAAAAGTTTGGAAACCTGGATAAAACATATTTTTGATTTAACAATATAATTATTCTTTCATTTAATGGGCTCACTGTCCTTCAGTATTCATATACCATTACAGGGAAAGCACCTTTGATTATAATACTATTGATCCAAACCTTAATTTAAAATAAAGCACAAAAAGTGTATTAAATTCTTGTTTTATACTTTTGAGATACTTTTTTGGTCTTATAAAAACACGGAAGCTATGTGTATGTAACTGAAAGTGCCATAAGAAAAATCTACTACAGGACATTGAGGAGTTTTCTTTGCAAGATGGAATTCAGCATGCTTAGAAATTAGAAATTCAGTTAGGGCTCTTTATTGTTCTTCATTGCTACCCTCTTATGATACCCTTGATTTGTTTTTCCAAAATATGTTTTATAGGGTACTTATGCAACAGTTTATAAAGGAAGAAGTAAGCTGACAGAGAATTTGGTGGCATTAAAAGAGATGTGTTTGGAACACAGAGAAGTCACACCCAGTACAGTTATAAGAGAAGGTATATTTATTTATACTACTTTAAAACCAAAGCTGTATAAGAGTAATTTTAATAAATAAATGCAGATAGAGAAAATTAAGTTACTGGAAGACATAATTGGACCTTCAAAAATTATTTCTAAAACTAAGATATTCAGTAGAAAGAAATTAATATTCTTAATGTATAGTGAAATACTATGCAGTCATTAAAAGTACTAATATAGATAAATATCTGATAGGAAAATTTTACTTATTGGTACATTAAAAGCATGGTAACTGTAAATTAGCTGCATATATTAAATATAAAAAATAAATGAACTGTGTACGAACATGTCATTACATCATTTTATTTAAAAAGTAAATTATTCAAAATTGGTATGATTCTTATATGGTGGTAAATGCCTTCAATCCCAGTGGCTCATGAGGCCAAGGCAGGATGGCACGTTTGAAGTCAGCCTCTGCAACTTAGTGAGGACCTAAGCAACTTAGCTAGATCCTGCATCAAAATAAAAATCAAACAAAAAGCAGAGGGGCTAGGGATGTGACTCAGGTTCAATCCCTGTTACCGAAACTAATAAATAAATAGATAAAAAGTGTTTGAGGGTACTGATTAGCAACATAGCAGAGGAAAGCCTACCTTGAACTGTATATAATTTAATCCCAGAGGCACAAAAAGTTAACATTAAAGAAAAAAAAAGCATAAGATGGTGAGTTGTAATATTAGAGATGACTTTAGGTACTACAATATCAACTCAAGATCATAAAAATGGTAAAAGTTGATACTTCAGTTTTTCTACCACTCATTCCTTTGGCAAATTGCTGTTTTAACTTAAGAGAATATTATACACAGTTGGGTTATATGTTGAACTTATTTAAAGTTTTTATAAAACTTGGCCTTCCACAGACTAAAAAATTGGCTTTCATTTCTGTTTTACAGTTTCACCCTTAAAGAATTTAAATCATGCAAACATAGTAACCTTACATGACATTGTTCACAGAGATAAATCTTTGACTCTGGTCCTCAGTATCTGGTAAGCATTTAAAAAATACTCAGTAATTTATTTTTCTTTAGTAATAGAATGTTAGACTTTTTTAACAGCCCCAGGGCCATTGTTGTTTATTTATTGATATTTAAATAGATTAGGTGGTGCATTCTGTATCTATTCTTGACAAACAATTTTCTTAAAATAATTACTATTAACTTAATCAGCCATGCATTCTGAAAGCTGTGTTATCATGTAGTAAAATGCTGTGCTTTTTCAGCGTTAGGACCTAAAACAGTACACGGATGACTGTGGGAACATCATGAGTATGCACAATGTAAAGGAATGTTTATTGTGTAATGTTAAATTGTAAAGAAAATGACCTAGATTGCACAGTGAAATATACTAACCTCACAACCAATCTTTGGAATTTTCTGTTTGGCTTATTTACTCAACTTCTGCTTATTATACTACAGCTTTCCTGGGATCATAACTTTTTGTAAAACTGCTTCATTTTAAAGTACTCTAAAATATTTTTGATATTTTATTTCACATTATAACTGATTGTCCTACATGAGTAGAATAAATCTGAAGGTATATTTTACTTTCTGAAAAATATCTAAATGAAGGGTACATTTTGGAAAAGGCCATCTTTAAATGGTGAACTTCCCTAATATATTTAAAATGGTATTAAATTATATAATAACAGTGACTTTACAGGGTTATGAATTATGAATAAGTGTTATAAGTAAGGTCAGAAACATGTAGGTATTGTGATTTCTTTGTTTGAAGTAACTATCTGTATTGTTAGAAGGAATAGTAAAGTAATTGTGTTTTTGCAGTACATTTAAGAATTCAAATAATGCTAAAGCAGCTTGCTATAATAATCAGATACAGATGAAACCCAGAAGTTATTGGAGAAATAAAAGCACTTGACATACTTTTATTCTGATAGACTTCTTTGTTCTGTGTGGTATAGTTTACATTTTCAAAGATTTTATTTGTACAAAGTTCAACAGTTTATAGAAAACTCTTTTGAAAATAGACTATCCCAGCTTGTGTGTTGAGATCTTTATAATTCTGTAGATAGTAAATTAGTAACTTCAAACTTACTTTTTTTAATAGTGAATTTGGCAAATATAAAGAAAAGCAAGTTTGTTATTGAAAGAGAGGTCCGAACATATGGCTAGCACATTGATAAGAATTTTATAACAAGGCTTTAAAAGCATTTCCATATACATTTCATGAGGATTGTTTTCATCATAGTTTATATTTTCCATTGCAAGTTGTCATGAAGGCTATTCATAGATCTGTTTTCAAAATTATGCTTTTTCTGCTTTTATATTAGCACTAATTTGGAAAATAAACAGTCTTTAATTATCATAATTTGACAAAGGTTTGAGAATTCTTTTAAGTCAGGTCTAAATCATTGGGAAATATTTTATTGTTTGTTAAAATTGCATTTAATGTTTTCCAAATGTAAAATTTAACCAGAATATACTGAAAGGTAGCTGTGTTCACCACTGAAACCCAATGCAACCCAAAGGAGTATACTAAAGTTGTACCTTTAGAGTTTTCAAAACACATAAATAAATATGTGCAGTCTGAATACTTCACATCTTACAATTTATTCAGATGAGGCATGGTGTTGCAAGCTCAAAATACAGCTACTTGGAAAATTGAGGTAGGTAGATCACAGATTTGAGGTCAGCCTGAACAATTTAATGAAACCCTTTCTCAATTAAAATGCAAAAGAGTTGGGGACATGGCTCTGAGGTAGAGTGCTCCTGAGTTCAATCCCTACTACATCCCCTTCAAAAGACCTCCAGAGGCATTCCTGCCATTAATCACCTGCTACCTTGGCTTATTCTTGGTATTATGATGTCATTTTTCATCTACAACTAAACCAAAGGTACTTCTTGAGTCTTCAGTACTTTCTTTTTGGTAACCCCAGAAAATCAAGATGTGTTCCACATCTCTCTTTTCACCACAATACACAGAATACCTGTACCATTAGCCTTATAGTAATTGCTTTTTGCAGAGCACTAGAGTGCGTTACCCCTTTTTGAATCACAGCTGATTTAGAAACTGAGTAGGAGTTGCTAAAATTAAAGTATCCAGAAGTTAGGTTTTAAAAACTGATTTATTTTTATAACTGGTAATTTGCTCCGGTATGCAGCCCCTTTCTCTCTGATACCTGAGACTTTACATAAAGCCACCAAGTCCAATGTCATATTTAAAGGAACTGACTGACCCAGATCAGATTGTTTTTTAAGTGAGTAAGTGCCTGTGTTTGATTGACATACTGGAATTTTAAAAATAAACTATAAGCTTTAGTAGTATAGAGGATACGGTTTAAGCTTCTTTCTCTAATAAGTGAACTATTACTATGAAAACAAAATTTTGTTATATTTATTTTCATAGACACTGTTGACACAAATGATAGATGCTTGAAATTGAACAATGAACTAAGATTGAGAAAGCAACTCAAAATGGAAAAGGCATAGTCCTTAAAATGATATAGTTTATTTTTTCTCTTTTACTATTCTAGGCCAGTTGTTTTCTACTTACCATAGCTTATGCTAATACCAAAGTATATCTTGATATCTCTAAGTCTAATTTTTTTCTTATTTGCTTTTATAGTTGTTTACATACCAAACTTTACATAGGTTAGCTTATTGTCACAGAAGAATGGTGTTGCATTGAGACTTGAAACCACAGAACCATCTCATTAATGAAAAAGGGAATTTAAAGCTAGCAGATTTTGGTATGGAATTATTAAATATTTATAAATTCCTCCAGGTGGCCAGGTACAAAAGAAAACCATTGTCACAATGTGTTATCACTCTCATATGATTTGGAAATTTTCTCTGAGTCCACTGAACAATAATGACAGTATTTTGTGAGTGGTTTACATTGATTGTTAGCAGCAAATACTAAAAGGTGTGGGTTCACAGGTGTGGCTCATGGACCCCAGGTTTCTGATACCCTTTCAGGAAGTATTCATAGGTAAAATTAAATTTTCAGAAGTGCACTAAATGTTATTTGCTTTTTTCCCTGTGTTAATATTTGCACTGTTGATCCAGAAGTAATAAGAATAAAACTGCTCTTTCTGGGTATATGTTCAGGCAGTGTCACCAAAGTATAACATGGTATTCTTCGCCACTGCACATTCTTAAAGAAAAAGTATCAGTTACACTTAAAATATTTTGCCAAGCAGTAAAATGCATTAATTTTATTAAATTTCCACGCTTGAGTAAATGACTAGTATTTTTGCTTTGTATATGTATGATTAAATGGGAATTATATAAAAACACATGGACTGCACACAGAAATACTATAGTTATCTCAAGGAAAAGATTTTGGGTGATCATTTGGCTACGAGCTCTACTAGCCCCCCCCATTTTTTCAAGAAACAACATTTTTTTCCAAGAAAAATATGACCAACAGAATAACTTGTGGTTATTCAGACTTAGATATTTGGCAGACTTTTCTTGAAATTAATGAATTAATCTTGTCACTTCAAGGAAATCAACTGCAGGTATTTCTTGCCAATGCTAAAATTCAGGTTTACAATACAAACTAGATTTTGAATTTTTTGATCTGCTGCTTTAAGTTTAATATGTTCCCACTTCTTAGAAACTTTTCTGATGAGGCCAGTTGTGATATTAACAAATAGAGTTTTTTAAATTTTTGAATAAATACATAAAGTTTCAATCTATAACTCAAGAACAAATATTTTTTCAGTTATCACCACCTCATATTATAGAATCATGCATGGTAAAAGATTCATTTAAAGTGCAAGATAGACCAGTGAATTTTAACAAAAGTATAGTTTATGGATATAATTTAACTTAACATATAACCTTGAATAAAGAACTTAATCTAATTCTAATATATCAAAGAATACTATCTACAGTAATTAGAAAATACTACTAAAATGTTTCTCCTCTTTTACAACTTTATATCAGTGAGATTTGATTTTCTTCATATAGCTATATATATTATGATATATTGTGATATGGAGTAAAACAACATATCACAACAGATAGAAAGCAAAAGCAAATACAGAATACAGCTGACTTCTAGCAAAATAGACTCTAAACAGTTTATTAATGTATTAAAGAAGACTATTCTTAACTAATTATTTTGGGAAAAAATTTCATAAAAATATTCATGCTAACATGAGAGGTGTTTTTAATGCAAAACTAAATGTTCTAATTTTCTCATATTTTATTTCTAACATCAGCAGTAATCTATATAAGTAAAAATACTTGGGGTTCTTAATAATTTTTAAGAACTTAAAATGAGTTACAAGACCCAAGAATTTAAAATCCACTTCTGAAAGGGAACATATTGCTTAAGGGGATGAGTGGAATACAACAAAAATTCCAGAAAATATTACCTACAATCTGAAAAACAATGGGTCTTTTCCACTAACAAAGTCAAAAATAATTTTGCAACCATACAATGAGTTCCTGAAAGCCTCTGGAGAAAATTGATATGGATCTGCCTTTGTCTCCAACAGGCTGGTTAAATTCTAATGATGGTTTTGTTTATGTGTGGTGGTGTGTTAAAAAAAATAAGATTTCACAACATTCCTTCCTTCCTACAAAGAATATGTCACCCCTACAATAAACATTGGTGCACAATGCCCTGTTCTGGAAAAAAGAGCTACATAAGACAAGGTAATCTATTCAGTAAAAAAAAAACTTGGCTATGAGAACCATTGCAACCACTGCCCTCCTGTAGCCCTTAACTCAGCAATTTAGATATTAACCAGATGGACCTAGTAGAGAAGGTCACATGAGATTACTTGTCTATTGCTTTAGCTGCGAGAATAATAAGAATAGTCTTAGGTCACATAGAGTTTAGATATTAAGGAAAAAAACATTGTATTAGTTCATTGATGTAGTTAGATATCCTTAAAACAATTGTGATTAGGTAAGGATAATCTGTAAGGTTACTGTTTTCTGCCTATGCTTTGGAAAACTTTAATTTCATTAACCACAAGACTGCCATTATAGCCTGAAAAAAGTATATAAATGCAGCCTTCCCCAGATTGAAGTGGGAGTGATTGCACCAGAACTAGAGTCTGTGTCTTTCATTCTCCATCCATCGCCGACGCTGTCTCCCCAGTGCCACGTTACCAGTGTGGAACCCATGAACTCCTGCTAGGGTTGGACCCCAGTAGCTTACTTACCATTGGGGATTTTGGAGGAGTACTAAGAGGAAGAGGGCATGAATGGATTGTCAGGGCATCATTGATATTCTATTTCTCAATGTAGGTAATCATACGTGGTATGTTTTCTTTTTGGTAATTAAAGAACCTCTATAATTTTGATGTTTAACTGTTCTTGTTGTGCTCAATAACATCAAATTTATTACAGAAAATGTTATGGGGAGAGCAAAAAGAAGGATTTAAAAGGACTAGGGAACACAATGCACAATGGATATGATAATTTTGTTGATTGTGGTGCTGGTTTTATAAGTATCTACAAATGCCAGAAGATAAAGGTATATATCTCAGATATATGCTGCTGAATATGTGCCAATTAAACCCCCATAAGGCTGTGAAAAATTGGGAACTGGCTAAAGATGAGATTAAAAAGGAAACATGCAGACATAAACTAGTAAGTCATAAAATGACTAAGAATTTATTATAAATCATCCATGTCAATAATTTGGAAAAATTAAATTTTACAAAAAGAAGAGTAAGGAAAATCCTAATCAAAAGAGCAAAATTAGAAGCTACTAAAAATGACCATAGCACAGAAAAAATCATCTGTGGGAAACCATCCTTATTTAGCAGAATCAGACTAGGATTAGCCATGGGACACAGAGGCCTGGCTTCTAGGAACTGCTGGGAAGCATGTGGCACTGTATCAGAGTGGTTCCCTGTCCCTTTCTGGAATATTCCCCCTAAGAGAATGACTCCCCTAACTTTACCCTATCTTGTCCATCACAGAAGAAGGTCCTCCCAGTCTTTACCTCTATGCTATAAATAAAAGAGAACTAGTATGGCCAGACCCATCATTCACCCCTCACTTAAAAAGAGGATTGAGGGCTGGGGATATAGCTCAGTTGGCAGAGTGCTTGCCTCACAAGCAAAAGGCCCTGGGTTCAATCCCCAGCAACACAAAAAAAAAATATTGTTGAATCTTGTGCTTATTGAGTAAGTTTTGGGGTAATAGAGTGATACACAGCAAACATCCTCCTCCAGCAGTTGACCCTTTTCTCATCTACACAGCACATGTCAGAGAGGCCCCCTGCAATCACCAATGTCAATGGTGGTGCTTTTAAAAAGCAAATGGATTTGAAAAAACTCTAGTAAATTTGACAAGTAAAAATTATATCAATTATATACTATATACTTGCCAGTAATATGCATATATATATAATGATACCTCACTTGATAGGAATACAGTCTAGAAAATTTGTTCTAAGCAATGCTGCCTTTTTCTGAATATCTGAGCATAATGACAAGAATCCAGAGGATACAGACTATTACATAACTAGAATATTTTGTGTTCATTGTTGTACATGAAGTATATCACAGACCAATACACCATAATACCACACGACTGATGTTATAAAGTTATAGCCACCAGTTTGGACCTCATAATGAAATGAATAAATGGTAGAACTCAAGACAAGATGCTTAATAAGTCACTTGCTATTTAGGCAGTAAAAAGAAAAAAATAAGAGATTTATAGTACAAGGAAGAAGAAAAATGGTATTCTTTCCAAAAAAAAAAAAAAGATGATAGGATATTGGAATGTTTTTGCAATAATAAACATGCTACTCTACCCTTCACTAATACCATGTATCAACTCATTTTTACACACTAAATCCTGAATATAAATGTTATAAATAAATAATGGTGAAATATTAAAGAAAATATAAGGCATTAACAATTTCAAATAAAAGAGAGTGAGAAAGGATGCATGTGGTGGTGCACACTTGAAATATCCAATACTGTGGAGGTTAAGGTAGGAGGATCACAATTGTAAGGCAACTCAAGGAACTGAGCAAAATCCCATCTGAAAATAAATTTTTAAAAAGAGCTGAGGATATGGATCAGTAACAGGACACCCTGATTTCAATCCCAATGTCACAAAGGGAAAAAAAAATAGTTATTGCTTTTCAAAGTTATACAAAATATTATTTTTAAATTTATGAATTGTATAATATTAAAATAAAAATTCTATTTCTCAAATAAGTCCATTGATGGGTGCGAGGAGAAGTTACAGAGTGAAAGAAACTAATTCTCTTGCATATAATCAAACACTTATAAGAAAATAAGAAAATACAGACTGCAAAAGAAAAACAGGCAAGAGACTTGAATAGCCACTCTAAATAGGAGATAGACATCTAAGTGCTCAATAATCAATAAAAACTGAACATCTTTAGAAATTAGGTAATGTAAGATAAAATCATATATACAAAAAACTAGTATTGATAAATATGGAATAAACACACTCATGAAGGGAAGATGGAGTTTAAGCTGTTAATATTCATTTGTAGAAACTGTTTCACCCTCCAACATACATCATACACCCCCACCAGAAACACTGAAATTGCAGCACCTGTACATATGAAGATATAGCCACATTTCTGAAGAGTTGAAATCCAGAGACATGGTTAAAAAGGATATACATTTAGGAATAAATATATAATAAATTATGGGAAATGATGGTTTCTAAAAGAGAGACACTTTTTTGCTGTGCTACACTCAGTTCGTCAAATGCTATAAAACACCATGTATGTTTTGTATCAATGTTACATGAAAGTCACATTTTATATATAAGCATATTTAAAAAGGAAATGTGCAAAATTTGAGAAAATGAAAATACAGAGAAGCACATGAAAGAATCAGTTACACACCCTATGCATAGATAAAACTCATCATTATGAAGATGACCATTTTCCCCATGTTAATCTAAAAAATACCCCATAAAAATTTTACCATGTTTTACTTTAATTAAATAAGGGACAAAAGCAAAAAACTCTAAAATTCTCCTGGAAGGTTAAATACACATGAAATTAGCCAAGAACTCTCTAATAAGTGCAAAAGTAGCAGCAAGCATTATCTGACACTAATATATATTATAAAGTTATACTACTGCAGTAATTTAAAGACCAAGAAATCACAATACAGAAAATTCCATAGGTAAGTCCATAAGTATGGAAACATTTTTACTGTTAAGTGCAATTAAAGGACCTATATAAATGTGACCATATCAAAAACATTTTAATGTTAATGAATGTTACAACTCACCCTAAAGGTAGAAGTTACAAGAGGCACAGATCACTGGTAGGGCTTGTGTGCAGAATGTGTGTGATACCGGAATTATACCCCAGCATCAGCCCAAAAGCAGATATTAAGACAGATAATTTTCAAAATATAGAATATGACCCTCATGGATCCCCCTCCATTCATGGATACATCAATAAATATCTACTCCTGTTTTGAGTTCCTCTTAAAATAAATTGAGAATCATATACATTGGACAACTGAAAACAATGAGTAAGAAAAGTTGTGGCACACTTGGGCATTAACATGCCTTGAGCAATGTGCCATATAATTGGGACAGAATACCCAAATCCAGTGTCACCCTGAGTAAAGGAGAACTGATACAGTCATAAATATATTACATTTAACTCTAAATTTTCTGCAGTTTAAATATTAATTCATCTGGTGCACACAGAGGAAGGGACTAGATATACACATGCTTCAACACCACAGAAAAAAAAGGTGTTTTTCTATAGCCATTCAAGATCCATGGGCTTTATTCCATGGGACTAGGGCAAAAGAGGAGTTAAATCTGAAGGGTCCCAGTTTATCCTAAAAAGGGATTTCCCTCTGTAAACTGCTGTGGCTAACAGATGAACTTCTATCTAGCCAGCACCAGAGTTAGCAGGGGAAATACAGTCCACAACTGGCAGCCCAAGTGAGAATTTAGCACTTCCAGAACCCTCTACCACCAGTTCAGTAATAACTCCAGGCCTAATCCTTTCTTTCTATAAGGAATTTGTCCCAACTTCAACTTTATCCATTCAGTGGTACACCTTAAACCACCAAGCTTTGGGAGCAATGGCAACTGTGCATGCGCATATTTCCCAAGATCACAAAGAAGTGGCTTCACATTGATATGCAAGCATTTCCATGGGCTACAATCTCCACCAGAAGTGAAAAAAAAAAAAAAGGATTAAAAACAGATCCCTGTTTATTCCTAAAATAGGTTTACATCACATTTTTCCAGTGAGTATTAGGCAACCTGGAATCTAACAAACTTGCATCAGGAATTCAGTGCACAAGTCAACAATAAGACTTTCTGCAGCCTGAGCACAGCTGTTAGAATGTCTATCAAACAGTTGAAGAAAAACTAGTGCTCCAATTATATGGATATGAAAGAAAGAAATAAATTAACATGGTGCTAGAATATAAATTTGGTACAGTCATTTTAAAAAAAATAAACATTGAATGTTCTGAAAAACTAAGAGAATAATTCTAACTCTGTGTGCATTTCCAAAATATGTAAAATCAATATGTTAAATGGTCGCATTTTCATCTTCTTTGTAGCAGCATTCTTAATAGCCAAAATAAGTAAACAACTGAAGTGCGTTTTGTATAAAGGATACACCAGAAGACTTCTCCCAGGTTTAAGGCAGATCCTCCCATGAGAAAATACACTCCCTAAATTTAGACTGTTCTCTAACAAGATAGAGAAACTATCTTGTATCTCTAGTACTAATATTCACTGATATTTTAAAATACTGTGCTCATTTCAAATGTAATATGGAAAGAACAACTGATAATACTGGGGAGAGGGGAAGTTGTCATTGGGAATGTGGAAAGGGAGCTGGAATTTTGGGATTTTATTGACTTAAAAATAAAGGTTTAGCCTAGGAGACAATGTTCTGGACTTGACATTTTGTTTCCCTTCTACTTAGAATACTGAGAAGGATGCACATTAGATGTGCCAGTTGTGAGATCCTTATATCAGGCAGTTGCAAGTACAGGACAAGAAAATAATAGAGGTGGGAATGAGAACCCTCTGACATAAATTCCACAAGGGGGACTCTTAGCACAAAGACATTCTGATAAGGTATCTTTCCATGGAGAGACAAAGGGAGGATACAAACACATATATTTTTTTAAAAGTCAAGTGATTCTTCTCTACTTTTCTATCATGTGAAATGCTCATAACAAAAAAAAAAAAAACTTTGCTTTTGATTTTTTTTCTATGATACTAGGGATTTGACACAGAGGAATATTAAATCTGAGCTATAAACCCAGTCCTTGCTTTAAAATTTTGAGACAGTCTTTCTAAATTACCCATGTTCTACTTAAATTCCAACATTTATCTTGAAATTTCAATCTTCCTGCCTTAGCCACCTGAGTCTCTAGGATTATAAGCATATGTCAACTGCACACAGCAGAAAAATAAATCCTTTAAAAGTTCCATCCAGTTACTGGTAAAATAATTTAAAATACTGTGCTCCTTTCAAATGTAATATGGAAAGAACACTTGATAATACTGGGGAGAGGGGAAGTTGTCACTGGGAATGTGGATAGGGAGCCAGAAATTTAGGATTTTATTGACATATGTATAAAGGTTTAGCCTAGGAGACAATGTTCTGGATTTGAAATTTTGTTTCCCAACTACTTAGAATATTGAGGAGGAAACAAGCAGGGTGGCAAACACCTGTAGTACCAGCAATGCAAAAAACTGTGGCACAAGTACAAAACCAGACTCAGTAACTGTCTGAAAATAAAAAAAATAAATAAAATATACCACAGATGTAGCTCTGTGGTGAAGGACCTCTGGTTTCAATGCACAGTACCACCATCCTCCCAAAAAAAGAAAGAAAAACAAGCTTAGGAAGAAGTAAGAACTGAGACCCCTGCAGACCACAGCTCCCCTCATGCAGGAAAACAATTAATAGAGTTGTGATTATGATGATCATCCCACTTCACAATCCATCACACAATCTCAGAAGGTGCTAGAATGCTGCTACATATGTGCTCAGGTAGGACTTCAGGTAGAAGCTGCAGATATTCTGCAGGAATAGGACAGGACTTCCAGAGTCTACTGCTGACATATGCCCCTCTTGACTGTCCAGTCAAATGGGGCACTGACCTGCTCCAGAAGAGGACTCAGGCCTGCAGACACTGGAGACTACCACAGGAATTCCAGTTCACAACTGCCAGTTCTCACCATAATCAGTGCAGACCGTTTCAATTAGCCTCAGCCCACAGTCTCAGGATGCCACTGCACACTAACAATTGACTGGCTTTTGTGCATCCCAGTATTCTCCCCATATATCTTCCAGTACCTGCATAGCAGAGAAAACCAGGTCCTCTGAACATAAAAGAGGGAGCCTAGACATGGATACCAACACTGGCAGGCTCCAGAGACAAAAGTCATACCAGATGGCTAAGCCCGCTTCTCTTCAGTGACTGTGTGCTAGATTATACAATGCTTACTGAATAGACAGGGCTTATGTCTTTACATGCTGAAATTGAGTCCAGTGAGTCTTCTGAATGACAGGAGGTCACATCAAATGCATAAATAAATGAGGTCACAATGGCACGTTCTTGGCTGCAATTTTTTTTTTTTTTCTGTTGAGGTGCTAGGAATTGAAATCCAGATCCTTAGGCTGCAGCTAATTTAAAGCAAGATTTCCTTGGAGAAGTGGGATCCAACCCAGCTAGGAGGATTTTGCATTTAACCTTACATATAAGGTCTTTTCAATTTTTAGATTATATATGTATATTATTCATGTATGGAAACAATTGACTATATCATAAAGTTTCTTTTAACTTCCCTACTATCTTGTGATGAAACAGAAGAACTGGGAAGAAATCCCCTAAGACAGTAATATCCAGTGATAATAATATGTGAGGTGCAAGGGTAATTAAATTTTTCTAGTATTCACATAAAAATAAATAGTATAAATTGATTTTAATAACACAACCCAATGCATCCAATAGGTGAATGCTAACATTATGTAACCAAAATATATTACTAATAAAAGGTGTAAATTTTTGGAACAGCACTCTCAAAACTATGTCAAGCCTCCAGAATATCTCAATTCCTGGATCAAAAGTCCAGATTTAAGAACAATGACTCCTCTAAGCTCAGGAGATGAAGGTCCTGATCACTGCATTTTATGCTAAAGAGAGGGATAAAATTTCTTACCAATAATATTCTCCTTAGGTCCAAAAAACAGGAGAGACACTGCCCTGAGTGACAGCAGGAAGCTTTAATCAGAAAGTTTCCAAAAGTAGACTTTTGTTCCACAAATGTTGGCCACAGTACCTTCAATTCAGCTATCAGAAAGCAAAAGAAGATGAAGTTCTAGGAGTTGGTATTCTATGTCTTCAGATCCAGAGCTTTGAATACATAATTTAAACGCACTAAAAATAAACTTTTCATATTGTACTTTGGCCTTAGACCTGATGGCTAGTCTATGACATTTTTTTCCCTTCTGTGACCAAAACCCCTCAACTAATAAGCAATTGGGCTTGGAAACAAGATGAACTGTGTTTCCAGGTATTTTGACACACCACTGAATTCCCAGCAGCTCTAAAGGATGAGGTAGGAGGGTCATAAGTTCAAAACCAGACTCAGCAACTAAGCAAGAACTTCTCTTTAAATAAAATATAAAAAAGAAATGAGATGGGGATGTGGCTCAGTGGATAAATGTACCTGGGTTCAATCCCAGGCACAAAAACAAACAAACAACAAACAAACACTTCCACTACACCACGTGACTCATACAACTTTTCTTATTATTTTAGAACTTAGTGACACTTAGTCAAAAAAGTAGGATTTCTATTTGTGTCCATGTGAGTGTGTGTATATATGTACTACTACATAATATATTTTTTAATAATTTATTCATTTGTGTAAAGTGTTTTGTGCTTGCCATATGTTAACTGTTATGGAATAAACCAAGGTCAGCATGTGGTAGAAAAGAGTCTACTTCTGGAAACTTTCTGGTTAAAGCTTTTTGCTTTCATTCAGGGGAGTATCTTTCCTATTATTTGGACCTGAGAAGAAATAATGATAAGGAATTATAATCCTCTCCTGAAAGAAATGCAGACATGAGACTTTTCTGCACCTAAGTCTGTATGTGTATATATATATATATATATATATATATATATATATATATATATGAAAAAAACCTTTTCACATAACTGACTGGTTATGAAGCTCTTTTTCCAGGACCCAGGGAAATCCCAGTTCACTTTATAACAAGAACATACATGATTCAGAAGTAATCACAACCCTCCTTTAGGAATCAGCAAATGATACAGGTTTCTATGTCATTTTCTAAATATAGCTGAACATGGGCAATATAGGCATGGAGCAGATAACTATTTTATTGGGGACATAGAATAAAAGGAGGAGAAGGAGAAACTTGTTAGTTTTACCTTAAACCACTAGAGAATTGGAATTTGGAGTTCAGACAAGGAAGACTCAACCTTTAAATTTGGGCATGTGCATGAGTACCTACAGTGAAAAGGTAATTACAAGATTTGAAAGAAAATTCATGTGAGAGGCAGATAATGCATAAACAATATCTGCCTAGTGTCTTCCAGGTGGTCTGTTCAGTTGTGGGTCACAGTACACACATATTGGTAGCCTCCACAATGAGCATTATCCATCTGTGTCCTCAAAAGTTATTCCCATTTTAGAGATGAGAAAACACAGGTTTGTGGACATTAAATGGCAACTCAATAGCACACAGAAAACTACCCACAGATAGAACTGTATAAAATCCCTTCAAAGTTTCTCAAAGGCTGGTTAGCTCTTTATATAGGGGATGTTGATCTGCAGAAATATTAGTTTCTTCCCATTTTGAAGAGAGTGCCTAGAGAAGACTTCCCAGGAGCAACACAAAAAATTTTCCTTCTTTCATATTAATGAACTCTTCAAAAAAAGAGCTACCAACCCAGATTCTTTATAAGGGTAAAAGTTCAAACATTACAGGGTACAAAAAAACACATCACAGACCCAGAATATGAGTATGACTCAGGAAAAAAAAATGAATGAAATAAAAGACTTAAAAAGAAGAATAATATTATGGCATTTGTAGGTAAATGGATGGAGTGGGAGAATATCATGCTAAGCAAAATAAGTCTATCCCAAAAATACAAAGACTGATTGTATTCCCTGATATGGTGATAATAATATATAACAGGGGTGGGGAGTGAGGACTGAGAGAAGAATGTAGGAACTTGATGATGTAGAAGAAAATGAGAGGGGTATGAAGAATTGTGGAATGAGACAGACATCATTACCCTATGTACATGTATGATTACACAAATGGTATGAATCTACATTGTGTACAACCACAGAAACAAAATGATGTACCCCATTTGTGTACAATGAGTCAAAATGCAGTCTGTAAAAAATAAATAAATAATTAATTAATTTTAAAAAGATTTAAAATAAATTGAAAAACTATATGTAACTATTTCTAGAAATAAATGTTCTTTTGTTGCTATCTCCACATGTCATTCAGTAAACAATAAATTATGTGTGAATATTTCTAGGATTTGCCAAATCTTATCCCATATTATTTTGTATTAAATTCCAAAATCCAGATAATAGAATGAATGATTCACTCTCAGAATCATTAAAAAAAAAAAAAAAAAAACTTAGAGGAAGAGGAGTGGATTCTTTTTTGTGAATGTGTCATTCAACAATTTACTTACCAAATGATTTTGAGGAAATATATTAATTTTCCTGTAGTCATAAGGAACAGAATTTCCCTCATTTATTTTTCCTGTTAGAAATTTCAAAGATAATTCCTAGAATTCCATTTGAAATAACTTCCAAATATAAAACAGATAAGTAACCTACAATACATACTCAAGGAAAGCAAAAAGACAAATGATTTTTTTTTTAGTAATTAGAAGCAGAACCATTATTTCCTAAAATCATACTCTGTATTTTATCTTTGAAGCCAGAAACCACAAAAGAAAAGCAGGCAAGAGCCTTGAATGACCAATTTATACAGAAAATAGTAAGTGATCAATTATCATAAAAAATTCAACATCTTTTGATATTAGAGAAATATTAAATAAAATCCCATTATAGACAAAGTTAAAGAGTATTGATGAAGATATAAAACAAATTAATCTTCATACACCCTAAGGATTTCAAGTTATTATTTTCTATTTTTGGAAACTTTTGCTATTGAAGATAAATGATATTCCTCACAATGAAGACTTACTGAAAATACAGCACTGAAAATAAAACCTGGAGGATGGTTCAAGGGAACATAATCTTGGAAAAGATAAATAGTAATCTGTGGCAAGAATAGTCACAAGGGGCCAGTGTAAAACACCATATTTAAGATTTATATAGGTGCCATATGCATATGTGATATTTCACATGTATACATGTTGAGAAAATAGGTAGAACTTATGAGAAAATAAAAATTATCAGAAGCATAAAAAAGACTCAAATACACATTCCTTGTGTAGATGATAAAACTCATCAATACAAAGATGACAATTTTTCCTCATATTAACCTACAATGTATTCATCAAAATCGCTATGTACATATATGACTATATCACAATGAATTCTACCTTTATGTGTATCTATACAGCAGAAATTTTTCAAAAACAACAAAAAAAATAGAAGGAAGACAGGGGAAGGTAGGAGGAGAGGGAAAGGGGAACTACTGGGAACTAAAGTGAAGCAAATTATATTCCATGCCTGCATGATTATGTAAAAATGAACCCAAATATTAGGTAGAACAACAATGCAATAATAATAAAATAGCACGCATTATTTTTAATGAAAAGAACCAAAGGATAAAGTTCTAAAATTCACCACAAAAAAAAAAAAATAGAATTGTCCTGGGCACTTCTCAGTTTTGACACAATTGGTTAAATATATATATATAGCCGAAAAAACTTTTCAATTATAAGAACAAAAGAAGTCTTATCATTACCTGACATTCATGTATACTATGAAACTATACTCTTACAATAATCATCAAGGAATAACAATGTAAACAAAATGCATACACAAACCCATAAGTATGTAAAAATTATATGCTTAATTTTGATAGAAAAACCTAGACAAATCAAACCACAAGGCCAATTTCAGCTACTTAGCTAGACCTTTTCTCAAAATAAAAATAAAAAGTAGCAGGTATATAGCTCAGAAATAAATTTAAAGTATTCCTCCATTCAACCTTCAGTAACAAAACAAAACAAAACAGGAATTTAAAGAAAAAAGTAAAAATGAAACCTAGCTAGCTCAGGAAGAAGTAAGGACCTTGTAGACCACAGCTTCTCTCCTGCAGGAAAATGGCAACTGGAGATTTGCTTACGATAATTGCTGCCCTACCTGGTGGTCACCAACATCTAGGAAGATGCTGGGCTATAGGCACAAACCTGCCAGATAGGATTTGAGTCAGGGGCTGAGGGTGCCCTGCAGGAATAAGAAAGGCTGTGCTACTGATATGCTGCTAACCCTGAAAGGTCAGTGGTACTGAGGGGGCACTGACCCAGAGGAGGGCTCAGGCCTATAGACTGGAGAGATTGCCTGGAGTCATGTCCACCAGCTCCTGTTCCTGCAGTAGTCAGCCCCCGGTTTCAACAGTCTCTCTCCCCCAGTCTCCCTCTGAGAGTTCTTTATGCAATTGCACACTCACCATTTCCTGGTGCTCAAAAGCCAAGGCTGCTCTCTAGGAATTTTCAGCACCCCCACAGCACAGCAACTAAGGACTCCAAAATGTAAGAATGAATCCTAGAGCCAAATGGCAGGAATGGCAGTTGCAGGAGAAAAGGACCCTGCCGGATTGTGGAAGCCTCTCCCCTTCTTGCTGGGTACACTCATGATTGGACAGTTCTTACTTAGTGCTCTTATTGGACAGGTTTTCAGACCATGTACTCCTGAATCTGAACTAGGAAGACTTCTTTTTGAGTGACAGGGAGTAATGTCTAAACAAGGCATGAATAATGCCAGAATGACAGGTGCTTGGTTGCACTATTTTTTTTTCTTTTGAGGTCTGAGAATTGCACACCAGAGCCTCCAAACACAGAATATTTGCATTTAACCTTGCATGTAAGATAATTTCAATTTATGAATTATTTATGCCTGTATATTATTCATGAATGAAAATAAATGACAATTACTATAAAATTTCATTTAACTTTTCTGCTCTCTGGTCTTGTTAGAAGATAGATTAAACATTGAATTGGGAAGCAACTCCCAAAGCAACAATATCCAATGAAAACAACATGTAAGGCACAAAGGTAATTTAAATATTTCTAGTATTCACATTAATAACATAAAAAGAAACAGTTGAAATTCAGCATATACGAAACAGTAACTTTTGTGACTAATACACACACAGTAGCACAGCGCCTACTTATATCAATAGTCCCCATTAATCAATTGAGTCCTCTAAAAACATTCAATTGTAGAGGCGAGCAAACACAGGCTTCTAAATATAAAATAAGCATCATGTGTCAAAAATCAGAAGTGCCCAGGACAGAAATTATGAAATTCCTTCTAAACTTTTCAAAGTCTATTTTGCTCCTCATATAGGGATATTTAGAGAAATATAATTTCTTTTCCATTTTAAAGAGAGAGACTGGAGAAGTGTCCCATAAGGTCATTTTGACTTGAGAGACTATTTTTAATCCTTCTTTCATGTTGAGGGAAATCTTCAGTAACAGAGCTATGTCAACCCAAGTTCCTTATTGGGGCAAATCCTTGGAGACTACAGGGTGCAAGAAAGCCCAAAACAGGGCTCAAAATCTGAGTATGACTTGGGAAGAAAAAAATCCAAATGACTGATAATCCACTAAAAAGGAACTCAAGCTTGTCACTGCAGTATTTGACTTAGTAGTTCTATGAGATTTTGAAGTTAATTTTTATTTAAGGCAAGTGATATTCATTTTGATTGACCAGAAAGGAAGCCTCCAAATCCAGCAACAAACTTACCAGTGCCAAACCTCTGTAAGGTGCTGTCAGGGAGTCTTCATTATTTCTGCATCCCCTCTTTCTTCCTCTAGTCTATGATAATTTTCTACCTGTGGGAGACTAGCAATGAGTTGGAAGGCCAAGATTGATTCAAAACACACCTTTGGAGACTAGATTTAATGTTATATTCTGGCTCTACCACTTTCAAAACCAGTGGCTTTGGTAGAAAGTTTAACTTACTGTGGGCTCTGGTCTCCTCATCTACTAACTGGGGATGTCCTGGTATCTGGTATCTTGGACAGTACCAAGAGCCGACATAAACAGTTGTTCCCAGCTCTATGGTGTAGGCTGCTGTTCCTCTGCAGATCAGAGGGTAGTCCGCCCAAAGGGTGTATCTCTTTTCTCTTTTCCATAAGCAGCTTCTGATTCTTCTGGAATCCACGTCTGCATGAGTCAGGTTATCAGGCCTAAGAAGCCAGCATGGAAGCCCCCTGAACAAGGAGGCACTGAGTCCGCCAAGTTGGTTTGAGCTGATCCAGACAGATTATTTCAGAGGCCCAAAAATGACTGGTAGAAATTGAGCATGGAAATCTTACTGCCATCTTGTGGCTACAGGGGAGGGGATAAAGCAGAATGGGAACCAAGAAATGAAAAGACAATGTATCACTGAAACCAGCTGTGCCCCCAATTAGAACTTCACCCAGGGTTTTTATTTGTAATAGTAAAACACCCCCTTTGCCTATGTTAGTTTGAGTTGGTTTTTGGTCACTTGAAATTAAGATTATTGGCTGACCTACTGATTTTCTCAATTCCTTTTCTTCCATAGTAATGGAGGAACAAGAGAATGGTCACAAGAAACAACAGAAAATTAAATCTCAAAAAAATCCCATGTCTCAATTAATAAATGGGCAAATAAACTAAACAAACACTTCTCAAAAAAAAAAGATATACAAATAGACAACAAATATATGAGAAAATGATCAACATCATTACCAATTAGGAAAATGCAAATTAAAACCACACTGAAATTTCTCCTCACATCAGTCAGAATGGCAGTCAACAAGAATACAAATAATAATAAATGATGGAGAGGATGTGGAGAAAAATGAACACTTTTTTTTAATGGAGCTGTAAATTAGTAAAACCACTATGGAAATAAGTATGTAGGCTCCTCAAAAGACTAGGCATGGAACCTCCATATGACCAAGTTATACCACGTCTCCGTATTTATCCTGAATAATTAAACTCATTATACTACAGTGATACATATATACCCATGTTTATAGCAGCAAATTTATAATAACAAAACTACATAAACAGCCTATAAAGAAAATGTAGTATATATACACCACAGAATTTAATTCAGACTTAATAAAATAATGTCATTTGCAGAAAACTGGATGAAACTAAAGACCATCTTGTTTAGTTAAATCAATCAAAATAAGAGGATTAAGGGTCATAATGTCATACGAGAGGATAAAGTTAGAGAGGATAGAGGAAAACAAATCTGGGGATGGATCTCCTAAAACTCCAAGGTAGATCAGTAGAAGAAAGGGACAAATGGGTGGCTACTGGGGAGAGAAGAGGCAAGAGCTGGGGAGTGATATTGGTCAAACTATATGTGTATTTTGTATGCATGAACAAATATGTAACAACAAATCTCAGTATTATTTACAACTATAATGCACAAATAAAAAATGTGGGAAATAAAAGATTAAGTCCAGCTGATCATGGTGGTGCATGCTGTAATTCCTGTGTCCTGGGAGGCTAAGGCTGGAGGATTGCAAATTTTGAAGTCAATCTCAGCAAAAACAAATATTCTAAGCAACTCAATGAGATCCTGTCTCTAATGAAAATTTAAAAAATAGGCTGGAGGGCTGGGGAGACACTTCAGTTGGTAGTGTGCTTCCCTTGCAAGTATAAGGCCCTGGGTTCAATCCCCAGCAATGCAAAATAAAAAAAAAAAAAAAAGGCTGGAAATGTGGTTCTGAGTTCAATCCCTGCTACCCTCCCCCCAAAACAAAGATTAAGTCCAGACAGGCCTTGAAAATAACCTAATTCTGCCCATTTGTTAGAGCATGGCTTTGAAAGTCTTAGAGACTTACTTCTGCCTTTATTGGTCCCTACCTATGAAAAGAAATTAAAAAGTTATATTTTGCTACTGGACTGGGTATAAATTAAATATAATCCAGAACAGATGATATTTTTTATTTTTTCTTTGCATTTAAAGATAAAACAACCCCATTTTTTTTCCCAATGGAACTTTCTCTGAAAGTTCTTTCTTTTTTTCTGTATTTTATATACAAATGTTTGACAGTAGTCATACATTTTTAACCAAAACACTAGTAAAGGCAAACCACTTTTTTTTTTACTAAATCTACAATACATATTAAGAACCACATCAACTGAGTCATATTTCTTAATTTGATAGAACTGGTATAGCCATGTTATGGATTCCAGTTGCTGGGGTGTCACAGCAAGGATCACTTCTGATTGACTAAAAGTACTTGCTGTTTGATTAGGTTAAACAGGATGGGACAGAAGCCTAGAGCACTGCTCACTTTTGACTGACTAAATGAACAGTGGTATTACTTGATTAAGCCTACACCAGAGCATGCACTGGAGCCTGCTGGTTGGAAATGATTCTCTCATTAATTCATGATTGTACAGCATGAAGGTTTCCCATTTGTGTTGGGAAAGTTCTAGAATTAAATGCCTTACATGCAAATTTCTGTGTAAAAGAGGTGAAAATAGAAATTTATGTCTATCTTGTGGAAGCTAAAACCTGGACTGGCAGACTGTGGATGATGACTATTCTGACCTCATTGACCAGTGGGATGCTTCCATGAGGACCAACCGCCTTTATTGATCAGAAACCAAGTCCAACTTTGTCTCCTGTTTGACCCCCCTCTAGAATGTGAGAAAAATAAATAGTCCTGGTTGTTTAGCTTCATCTTACATTTTCACCCTTTAGCTTTTCCTGAAAGAGCTGGAGACTGACGTCCCAGAAATCTTGAGAATGTACTGACCAGTTCCCATTGGATTCTTTTTCTTTTTTTTTGCGGTACTGGGGATCAAACTCAGGGTCTTACGCTTGTGAGGCAAACACTCTACCAGTTGAGCTATCTCCCCAGCCCCCCATTGGATTCTTAACTATGAATTCTTACAGATTTTATGATTAAGAGGAATGGTCTTTATCTCCCTGAGTTTTCCTTTTCAGCATAACTTGGGTTGCTCTGATCAATATTATTTCAGAATTGGCCTTTTTTTTTTCCTCCTGCTGATAATAGGTAGTTTCCTGACAAATGGGACATAACGTGTACATTGAGGCCAGGCAGGGATGTGGATAATTTGTTTCTTGGAACAGAAAGCATGTGGAGGTCAGCACAGTGAGTTCACATTATAGAATTCTATTCTTAACTTCATGTTCCCATCACACACATCCCTTTGTCCCCTATCATTTAGGAAGATGCAATCCAGCTGAAGTCATATTCTGCTTGAGCATGGTCTCTAAAAAATGGACAACATTATTTTCACCAGAGAACTTTATAACAGTGCAGATTCTCTAGCCACAACACAGACCTACAGTATCAGACTCAGGTGACTCATTTTTCTTCTATGGAAGATCCTGAGTCTTGGAGCACAGATCCCCACCGTTACCACCCGTGACCACTAGATGGCGAGGATGCACTTTTTTACCAGCCCAGAGGGGTTCTCAGCAGCCAGCCTCCTGGTTTCTCTGGGTCCATCAGAATCGCTGAAATGTCAGTGTGCTGAGGTCAATTTTAATGTGGTGTCAAGAAAGTGATAAATAGCTGGGGTATTGACTAGAGGGAGCAATGGCCACAGTACTGTAGAAGGAAAGGCCTTTAGAATTGTACAAATCCTCATTTGCTTGCAGGGCAAGATGACCATTTTTTCATAGCCTGGAGCCCTGGGGGATGGCAGAGGTCTGGTCACTGGCCTTAATACCAATTGGGAAGACAAGGCTCATAACATAGCAACAGGGTATTTTCTTCTCATAGAAAGTCTAATCTGATTGTAAAGATACTGAGAAAAGAAAAAGACCTGTCTTTTTTTAGGACTTTAAATTATTCACTGGGAAGGTAAGTAATGAGGTGGGAGGAGAACTAGTATTTAAATTTTAGATTTAAGTCAGGTTCTGTTCTTGACTAGAGAGGGCTTTTGTCTGCTCTGGAGCCTCTTCTGTGACCTAAGTTTGCACCCATGACAGCAGAAAGTGTGTGCAACAGGTACTGTGTTTCACAGTTTCTGTTTCCCGAGTGCAGAAGCCTTCCTCCCCTCACACATCTGGCAACCCATCCTGTTCTGCGACATTAAGATGGTGAGTGCCTAATATAGAAAATGGAAAGAACAGGGTTTTGTGCACCCCACATTACCTAGGCCCTAGGGGTTCAGGCCACAGATGCAATTGCCCTGGCCATTTTGAGAAGCTTTGCTGGTTTGGCAATGTTGCAAGGATAACTTGGGTGTGTTTTAATCTGGTATGGTTAAGACTCAGAAACAGATTTGATAGGCACAGACCTCTACAGTTACCTAAAATAGTTGTGTAGGGCCATGTGGGTGGCACCAGGGTTGGTCAGGAGACAGAGGGTATGGAAGGTGGGGGAGAACATGGAAATGAGACTTTATTGTATTTGTGCAGAAGGAAAAGTTGAGGCAAAATAATAAGGTTTAGATTAGTTTGTTTTTGTAATTTTAGTAGGCTCTAGGGGCAAGGGCTCTTCCTGATTCTCTGGGATCTGTTGTGCTTAGGGCTGGCAGATAGTAATCTAAGAGGATGGGAGTCCAAAAGGAAGGGTACTGGTCATGTAGGAACTGGATCTGTTAATTTGAGTAAGGTGAACATGCTGGGAAGATGGCTGACTATTCTACGAATTACTATCCCCCAGAGAACTTGCCATGGGTGTTGTGGTACATGCCAGTAATCCAAGTGACTCAAGGTATTGGAGCAGAATTGCAAATTTGAAGACAGCCTGGGCAATTTAATGAGATCCTGTCTTGAAATATAATTTGAAATGGGCTAGAGATCTGCTTAAGTTGTATATCAGTTGGAGAATGCTCCTGGTTTTAATCCCAATACTCACCCCCCCACACACACACACAGGGCTTAGAAGGGCATATCCTTAAGGTTTAGCAAAGTACCAATATCAAATAAACAGACTACCAACAGTAAAAGCCATGGTTAACATAGGCACTATGCATCCACATAAAAGAAGAAAAGTATAACTCTGCATGTGTTCCTAGCAAGTATGCTCTCTGGTCCATCAAGGACAGGGTCTGTTTTCATGGTCTTCTAGATCACATGATTCATGGACACTAAGCAGACTTCTGAGTGACTGCACAGCAGGATTCCTTGTTTTAATGGAGAATCTTCCAGTAAGACATAAATCTAGGCCAGCAGAGTAGACAATGCAGATGCCCATCAATAGTCTCACTTGATCCTCAAACTCTCATGAGGAGATATCTATGTGGAGTAGGATCAGGATGCTTGCAACAAAGACAGACTTTTCAGATAGAGAGAAGAGGGCAGTGGGCTGCCTTTGCATGATATTTTTTCTCACTGGAGCTTATATTCCTTCTGATAACCACTGGGAAGGGGAAGCGAAGCACTGGACAGACCATTCTGTAATGCATGGGATCAGTTCTTGCAGTTGACTTGAGACATTCCCAGGTCACCAACTCTAACAAGGGACAGTGGATTCTAATGTCCTGCATGTTAGTTTCTGTGTGTGTATTTGTGTGTGCACACAGACCTATGTGCATGCAGGTCAAGTTATTTATTTCTTTGTGCTGGGGATTGAACCCAGGGCCTTGTGCTTGCAAGGCAATCTACCAATTGAGCTTTCTCCCCAATCAAGTTCTTAATGACTCATTGTGCGTGCTTGGTATAGAGAAGGAGGAGATACTACTTTCTCAATTGGGGATTACTACATAGAAGGATTCTTGCTTGACATTCAAGGAGGGGCATTTGACTTATTATCAACAATTGGGATCAGACTGAAAAATTTTTGGAAGGATGGTAAATCTTTTTGACAGAGAGACTGTAGCACAAGAATCAGGCCCAAGTTAGTAATTCCCCTGCCTCCAGGTTTGAAGCTTCTCCTAAGAATAGGCTGTGTGTCTCCCTTTCCCCACTTCTTTTATTTCTTTTCTCCCTTCTTTACCTACTCTGAGATAATTACTATGTTTGAAAAACTGGGGGGAAAAAGAAACTAGGAAAGGTCAAGTTCCTGTATAGCATTTATAATCTAGACCAGAGTTACCTGGTGAAACACTCACCAATGACCTCTTCTAACTCAGGGCAGAGAGCATGGCACATTACAGACTGTGTCTGATGCTGGACATGGCTTCTGCCTCTGTGCTTGGCCTAGATTAGGTGGGGTTGTGAACCTGACTGAGTACAAAGGGAAGCCATCCTGGAGGAATCTGCTGTCTTCTTCTCAGGAAGGCCTGTGTCCTTGGATGTGATTTCAGAAGACACCTGCACACAGGTAAGCTGATCCCTTCCCACCACCCATCTGGACTCCCTTGCTGAAAAAAGGCACCTGAACATCAGCACCTGGCATTCACAGGCAGTGTGCTACGGGAGTCTTTCTGCACCCACCACTTATGGGCACACTGACTCAGGCGACAGTCACTGCTCACAAGTGAAGTGCCCCACTGGTTGGTCCTCATGAGCAGAGAATTCCCCATCTCTTGGGAAGAAGAGGATTTTATATTGTTAGAAGGCTTGCCTGAGAATTGATTTCTTCCTGGACAGTGAAAATTGGAAAGTTACTTTAACCCAAGAAGTTTCCAATTCTGTGAACATAATAAAAGGTCAAATGACATTTTGAATTTATTACAAGAGTTATGTTTCCTGCTCAGTTTAAATTTTTGTAGCTGTCCCACCTCTGGGATGATGGGAAAAAGGCAATCTTGAGGCCTGTACTTGGGTAAGGGTCAACTTCTGTTGAGAGGTGGCTGAAGATTCCAGTCTTCCCAGGATAGGTCTCCATGATGGGTGGAGTGAGAGATCTCACTGAAGAAGAGTCCAACTTTGCTAGGAAGAAGGTGCTGGTAAGTGCTTAGAATCAGAGGAAACCCAACCTAACCCCAGGGTAGCAGTAAGTGGGGAGGCTATGCACCCCTCCATCACCAAAGCAGGAAGAGGAGAGATGTGTCAGTGAGAATCCAGGGACAACAAGGCAGGTTGGGTGGTATTCAACTTCCTTTCTGCCAACTGTGCTGGTCAGTGTCTCTGGAGGACCCCACTGGGGGGATCTGGGCAGGTGCTGTCTGGGCCTTTGAGTCTCTGAGCAGAAAGCTGTCTACATGTTCTGCTATGAGACAGTCACTCTTGAAAAAATAATGGATGGTTCCTGAGGGTGGACAAAGTGACCCAGTCATCATAGCAGCTTCAGGAGGTGAGGGAGGGAGACTTTAGGCTGTCTCTGAAGGCACCTCTCATCCAGGTGTGTCCTGGCCCTTGCCAACATTTCCCCCAAGAATTTGGATTCAATGTGAACTAGAGTCCTGGCAACTGAGATTCTTGTGGGGTTGGGCACACCCAGCCTAGAGTGCAGGGTATGCTGGGGCTGCATGTGCCACATGTGCTGCATCTGTGGCCACCATCAAAACCTCCCTGACACTCAGGGTGCATCTGTTCCCATGTGGGGGATACCCTGGCAAAATCACTGGAAGGCTTGAAGACCCCTAATGGTCTAATCACCCCAGCTCCCTCAAGTGCTGGCTACACATTACTAGTGTCCACCTAGGATCATGCTCACCTGAGGTGGTGCCACAGGACCCAGCATCTCTGAGGTTATTCTGGTCTTGAGCCCTGGAATGCCAGTTGAAAAGAGTAGTGGTTGGGAGTCCTAGAGGTTCCTGCCTTAGCTGTCTTGGTAACACATCTACAACCAGGACCACCTAACTGCAGAGCTCATGGAAGCTGAAGGGTACCAGCTCTCAGGTCATGAACAGTGGCAGCACCCTTGATGGTGGCCATGACCTTGTTCACTGTGTCTAGTGTCCTTGAAGATCCATATGGGTTTACATTCTCTCCTGGAATCCTTGTGGTTGGAAGTGTGGTTGGAAGGCCAAAAAGCACATTGGCCACCAGGGGACCAGGCTCCAGACTCCTAGCCTTGCACTCTGGAATATGCCTTGGCCTGAGCCCCACCACAGACTGAGACAGACACCCAGAATTCAAGAGCTAGCACCCCGGTTGGCACTGAGTCTCTGGACACTGTTGCAGAGAACTGTGTTGCAACCTGGGGCTCTGGAATAAGCCAGGCTCCCATGGACACCAGGGAAGTTGTAAGACAGGACTTTTTGACAAATGCTTGTTGTCCTTGTAGACCTGGAATAGGCAAGACAGACAGTTATTCATTGAGGCCTGTGGGATGCTGTCCTGTCTTCTCAGCACAATCAGTCTTCCTAAAAGCCTGGCTGATTCTTCTTTCTCACTCTCCCAACCCACTTGGAAATGCTGCAGGCATGAATAGGGACAGAGTCCATAATGTGTCCAAAACCAGGGCCCATAGTTTGTCCATGGCCAGGGCCCATGATGAGAACCAGGATCAGAGTCCAGAATGTAACCAGGGTCAAAGCTCATAGTGACCAGGGTCAGGAAGAAAATGTAACCAGTGTGAGGTTCCAGTGTGTAACCTGGGTCCAGTTTCAGTGTTTTACCAGGATCAGGGCCCAGAGAGTAATAAGGATCAGGCCCCAGAGTGTAATGAGGGTCAAGACTCAGAGTGTAAACAAGACCAGGGCCTAAAGTGTGAGCAGGGTTAGGGTCTAAATTGTGACTAGGGTCAGGACCAAGTGACTAAGGATCAGGACCCAGAATGTAATCAGGGTCAGGCTCAGTGTTTAACCAAGGTAAGGGTGTAGAGTTTGACCAAATTCATCACCCAGTGTGTTACTATTTCAGGGCTCAGTTGTGACCATATAGGGCCCAGTAGTGACCAGGCCAGAGCCCTGTACTTGACCAGGTCAGAGCAGAGTGTGAACAAGTTAGGACACAGTTGTAACCAGGTCAGGGCCCAATTGTGACCAGGTCAGTGTACAGAATGTGAACATTTTTAAGACCCAGAGTATAACCAGGGTCTAGGATGAGTATGTGACCATGGTAATGGCCAAACTGTGACAAAGGTCAGGGTCCCACATGTGACCATGATCAGGACACAGATTGTGACCAGATCAGGGCCAAGAGTGTGAGCAGAATCAGGACCAGTTGTGACCAAGTCAGGGCCCAGTGTATAAACAAGTCATGGCCCAGTTTTGACCAGGTCAGGGCCCTGTGTTAGATCAGGTCAGAACCCACTTATGACTGGGCAGGGCCCTGTACTAGAGCAGGCAGGGCCCAGTTTTGACAAGGTCAGGGACCAACTGTGAGTAGCACTAGGGCTTCTACATGCTACCCTCATTTTTCTGCATTTCTTTCTGAGTAGCTCATGCCCTTGTGAAAAATTTCAGTCCATTGTTACCCATGCAGTGTGTGGAGTGGACAGAATATCTGTCTGTTCCTCTGAGGCCCTCTGGAAGGAGTTAGCCCTGCTGTTCCCATGTTGCAGGGTGTGGAAACATTCAAAGCAGTCTCAGTGTTTGCTGAGCAGTTAGGTCCCATCTCTGAGCCCAGATTATAAATGGGCATATTCCTGGTTCTGCCCTGTTGCTGGAGTTTCTGTTGCCTGTTGCACATTTCAGCTCCCAAACCAGGCCCCCCATATCCAGGAAGGCAGGCACTCACTTTCTCAGGTATTTGAGCAATATCACACATCAGGCTGCAAGCAGAGGCAGGAAGTAATTGATTAACTGAGGCCAAGCACTCTTGACACCTCAGCTCTGAGCTGGGGGAGATGTGCATTTGTTCAGGGAACCAGGGCTCCCACTCCACAGACATCCACCCACAGGCAGACACCCTGGTATTGGAAGCACTAAGCTACCAAGCCCACCAACTGGTTCTGGCCATGCACCTGCCTGCCCACCTGTCAGACAGCCTGCTGATGGACCTGGGAGCCCACCAGTCACCATTATGTAATCCTGCCCTGTGCCCAGACCAGGAAAAAGGCCCTGAACAAGGTCTGCCTTGTAACCTGCTCTTCCCCTGTGCAGCAGATGCATGTCATTCTAGGGACATGTCCATGTAGATCAACAAGACACTCAGAGTGGCATTCAGGGTCCACATAGGCCCTGGCACACAGGGCAGGTCACTCAAGGGCTCATCTGCCCTGCCAGTTGGAACAGAGGAAGCAAACAGAGCAGGCTTGTCAAACCTGGTCCAGACAGGCAAGAGGGTGGGTATGCAGAGCAGGTGTCTGACTTGCCTAAGGTCTGCTGATTTTCACAAGGCCCCCAGCTGTGGTGGGTGGGATCTTTTTCCCAACTTACTCCTGGTTACCACATATGTGGCCACAGGATGTGGTCAGATGATGAACATTTCTAGAGTTCACCTGGATTCCATATACTGCAAAAGGACCTGAGTCATGGACTCAGAACCATGGCCTCAGGATTTTGGGGGATGCCACCCTGCTGACCACTACTAACCAGAACCTATCCACCTCAGTAACATAGTGGACAGAGGCAACTTGACTGCTGATGAATATGGAAGGCTATCAATGATACCATCCATGTTCTCCAGAGACCCCACTCCAGTTGATGGCTTTGGGAATGGTTGTACATCACGGTTGTTTCTCTGTGTGATCTTGGTGGCTCTATACTTCTGGGTCCTGCCAAAACTCTCAAGGTTGGCTGAAGCCTGAGCTGCATCCTGCTTTTTACTAGAGGACTGGGAGGAAGTGCACATCTGAACTGCTGAAGGTTCTTTCCTCACTGACTCCAGGGTCCCCTCTGAACATCACAACATCTAGTCAGGAGTTTTTGGCCCTGGGAGCAGTCATCTCACCAAGTGCCCCATAGATCCAGATCCTGCCCTAGGTCATGCAGCCGGCAGAGTTGGGTGGACTGGTTGAACCAAGGTTCTCATCTCCCCCAACACGGTTGCCAGGGCTATTTCCCCTGGCCAGTGAGGGGCAGAGGATGATCCCAGGAATACATGTCCTCCACAACCAGAGGAAAAACAGGGGTGAGGGGCAGCCTCATCTGGGGTGCTGGGGACAAGGGTCCATGGAAGTGTTTCAGTTTCAACCAGCCCTATGTGGCCTGATTGGTTTCTGGTTCTGTCAATCAAATAAGTATTCTGGGTGCAGAGGGTGGTAATTTGGTCTTCCTTCCCAAATACCAGGATTCTTCATGTGAGTAATGGCCCAATTTTATGGGAAAGGAAACTGAAAATTTGTATATGGGGAGGTAATCCCTGAGGCCCAGGTTCTTAGCAGGTGGAAGTAAGTGGTCAGGACTCAGAAACAAACAAGTCATCTTCTCTCCTCATCCCAAGATGGTCCTCCCCACACCTGTGTCCTCAGGTTCATGAGGAGAGGAAGCTGACACCAGGGAGACAAGCCTGGGCCTTCCTCTCCCTACATTTACTTGGTCACAATTTTTCTTCCACCCAGAATCAAATCTCCACACTTTGCTGCTGGGTCTGCTCATAGCAGCTCTGGTGTGGCAGGTTCCCCCTTCTTTTGTCTCTGTGCCCCTATCCCCCTCTGCACTGCAGAGTCATGCCCTCAGCCATACTGGGGAAGAGCCTCCTGGTGCCCCACTGAGGGCACAGTGCCCACTTCTTGTTCTGTGTGCTTGAGGTTCTGGTTTTGTGTGCAGGATGTGGAGATGGAAAATCCAGATCCAGGGTGCTTGGTTCTACCCAGCTCTTCCACTTATTTGCTCTGTGACCTCGGGTTGTTTATTGAACTTCCCTTGGCTTCAATGGTCTTATGTGTAAATGGGGTCTTATGACAGTCTTATGGGGTCTTATTAATGGGGTATTATTACTTCCTAGGGCTTGGGGAGTAAGTCTGATGCACATAGATCCTCTTAAGGTGTCTGTGTCCCCCAATGTACCCTAGAAAGTTTCTGCAATTTCAGCAGCACAGTGTGTCCACCTTCCAAATTCTGATGGTCTGCTGCATACTGACCATCTGAATAGCATTGCAAGTGTCTTCCTGGATGCCCTGTTGCCCAGTCTGTGCAGTTTGGACACTCTGCTGTGGCTCTGTCACTTTGATTTGCAGTAGCGTGATGAGCACACTTTCTGGATAGACCTCCTGATGTTCCAGGTACAGCCCAGCCCTCTCCTGAGAGGGGTACCTGAAGCATTCCACACCACAACCTGCCTCCCTGTGTACCCTAGAGCATGCAAGAGTCCATGGAGCATCTTCACATGCAGCCTTGGCTCGTGAGTCACTCCTTGTGCCAGGTAGGCATGATCTATGCACAGCTCCAAGTCAGGACTTGAGGTCAGCAACCCCAGACACCCTCTCTTTTCTTCTGGCCACTGCTCATTCCTCCCACTCTACTGCTCAGCACATGTCCAAAGAACTCTGTACCCTGACAGTGCAATAGGAGATTCAGAACAACTGAGCCTGCCCAGGGGATATCTGGCAGTGGGTCTGTCCATGTAGCTGGGGATGTGCCCCTCTCAGCGTGGATGACTTATGAGGATTGAGAAGCAGCCACAGATACTGCAGGTCCTGAACCTCCCACTGCACACTGATAGCAAAGACTCTTCCAGAATGACAGAGCCCTCAGGCCCCACACAGGCTCTCTGCCAACACTCCAAAGCCCAGCTGCACCTCCTGGAGGAGGACAGCCCAAAGGACATGAGTAAAGTCTGTGGGTCACTCAGGGTCCCATCCTGGACAGTCACCTGCTCTCATGTGCTTCAAGCCTGTGCTGTCTCACCTGGAAACTGGAAGTGACACAGCATCTAGGATGCTAGGCAGCCTGGAGAAGCAGGCTGCCTCAAGCCCAGGACATGGGTGCTGTTTCTGAACACAGAGAGCTGCCCAAGGAGGCTCTCCCTGTCCTCCCACTCCTGGTCCTGCTCCTCCCTCCACATCACCTCTCCCTCCCTGTTTCCATGCTCCCCACTGGATGGGACCTATGGCTCCAGAGCCCATACTCTCTCCCCTCCCTATCTGGCCCCTTCCATTGACCTCTTGTCCTCTATGTCCTCCTAAGCTGTGTCCCAGGATCCTCCCCTGTTGGAAGTGGCCCCATCACCTCTACCAAATGGTAATGACTTTCTTTTATTGGGAGCCTGCCAGTCTCTGAGACTGCTCACTTACCCATGTACCTGGCCTCAGCAGCAGTACTCTGGAGTCCCAACCCCAAAACCTACTACTGATGGACTGGTCTTCCCTCTTGTCCAGTGCTCCAACCTGCAGCATGACCAAGGCTATAACTACTTGCCCTCTGTCCTGCCTCCACCCTTCTGGCTCTGCTGTAGGGCATCTCTGATCAGAGAACTGCTCTCCTCTGCTTCAAGGGCTCTTCTTTATGGAGCTCCTGCTTCCCTCCAGAAAGAGCCCCAAATCCCAGGTCTCTGTACAAGCTCCCAAACCCTCTGAGACCCAGAGGTCTCCCTTTACTCATTTCTGGACATTTCTCTGAATGTTCTGCTGCTGATGTGGTTTTTGCTTCTCACCACTGAGAAGAAAGAGTAACAAAAATGGGAAACACTGGTAAGCCCTCCCATTAAGGGCACCCCTGAACCTTCACCTGCAACACTCTCATGAAGTCCCTGTGCTGCCCCTGCTCAGTACTTCCTTCTCAGGATCAAGGAACAGCCCACTATTCTCCATTCTAAAACCTTCCATGAGTAGAACCAGGAGGGGACGCTGCTCTGAATTCAAGTAGGCTTGGTGCTGTGCATCTGCAGTGAGGACTTGTCCAGGTTCTGCTGTGTGCTGCTGAATGACCTGTGTTGACTGTGTCAGAGGCTCATCCCCTCTTGTTGATGTACCTTCAAGGTCCTATCAGGCCTTTTCCTGCCTCCTGGCTGCGGCTGGGACAGCAAGCACTGGGCATAGAAGGCTGCTGTGGAGGGCCAGACCCAGGTTCCAAGGCTGTATCAAAAAGTCAGAGACCAGTAGAAGGAAGGGTTTGCATTGGATCTGAGTTATAAAGGCCTCAGTACAGAGCAGCTTGGGGCCTGGGGTTTGGCAGTGCATCATAAAGGAGCACATGGCAGTCTCCCATCTCACCTGTGGGATGCAAGAGAGAAGCAGGACAATTCCAGATCTCACAGTCCTTTTCAAGGACACACTTTAGGGCTTTGAACCCCCACCAGACCTCTTCTCCTATTTTTATTCTTCTCTAGGAGCACCATCAGGGATTGAACTGGAATAGGTGGTTAGTGGGCACACTGTCCTCCATGCAGTCCTGCTGGGCTTCACTTCTGGTTCTGCATGAGATACACCCATGCTCAGACAATCACTAGGTTTCCCAGAGGCCCAGTCTGACCAACACTATGTCTGCAAGGAAGGCCCAGGGCTGTCTGTATGGTGCTTGGGCTTCATCCTGAGATAAAGCATGAGAACAACTCTTCTGGGGGGTGTGGATCTAAGGGACAGGGCAGGATCCTCTGGAACTTGGTCAGGCCTCTGTCTCCCCTGCTGTTCTTGACATGCCTGAGCTGTCCCTGGACAGACACCCTGCTCTCTGGGTCAGAGCCCACAGTGCCACCTAGATGAGGGCTAATTCTCTCTTCTGGGCAATGGCAGAGCCCCTACCCTAAGCCATGGCACCCTCCCTGCCAAGTCCACAGGAAGACTGCAGGACTTGGGGACAGCAGGAAAGGATACAGAGGAGATGCAGAGCAGGTAGGAATCTGTTGGGGTGTCAGTGGGGGAGTCATGACCCCATCTCTTCTTCAAACCCATGGCAATCCTAGCATGTAGGTGTTCTGAGGCTGCCCAGGGGACACCAAGAATAAAATTGAGAAGAACGTCATTTGTTTTATTAGAGAGCACACTGACCCAGCATCCTATAGAAGGGACCCTGTAGTTCTGTCCTGGTAAGGACCCTTCCCTTGAGCAGGTGTCACCTTGGACATTCAAGAAGAGGCTCCCAGGCTGCATGGACCCCAGGATGCCCTCCTGGGACCTGGACCAGGACGGCCTTCCATGTCAGCCAGGAAGCTTTAGTGGTGGAACAAGAGATGGTGGGTTTGGTAATCAAACCTTGGTCTGTGCAGGGCCTCTGTCAGAGCCACTGTCCAATGGCAAGCACCCTGGTTTCTTACCTCAGCCTTCTCTCCTGTGCATAGGTATTGGAGCCTGCAGTCTTAGAATCCACATACTACAAACATGACCACTTGGCATACATTGTAGTCCTCACCCTGTGTCTTTCCCAGTGCCACATGAGCCAGTTTGTGGGGTCCCTGAGCATGGCGTGAGCACAGGTGTGGGCAGATTTCCTGGGGCTGCCACAGAGAAAGCAAGGAAATTCCAGCCTGTTCTCCACTGGGCATAGGTAGGCAGGCTCCTGCTGGGTACTGGACCCACAAGTCCACTGCCATCTTGGCACAGGAATTTTGTTAAGGTCACTCTGGTCTTGGCTTATACACGTAGTTGCCATAACATCCCCTGGGCACCAGAGGGCAGAGTAGTTCCAGCACTAGGTGATACTGAGGGCCTTATTCTGCAAAGCTCAATCACCTGGTATTGAGGAAAAAACACAGCACACACCACGTGCACACACACCTTATACCTCACACTGTTGGGACTAATGACATGTTAACTAACTCAGGCTTACTCCTTACTTCCTGGCAAGTGAGCAAGATCAAGGCCTCAAAGGCGGTATCAAAAGTTAAGGACAATAAATTGGACCACCGTGAGGGATTGGTTAACAACAGTTCTACCAACATGATCAGCTTGTGCTTGCCATATAGTCCTATGGGACTCTCGCCTGCATGAACCTCCCATGCCTTGCTGACTTTAAGCTGATTTGTTGCTGCCTAGCTTTCACCCTGCATAAAAGTTGTGTGACTTCCTGAATAAATGAGATCCTGCTGTGACTGGTCTCCCTGATGCGTCTGATTGTCCTCTGCCAAGAGAGCTGGGTGTAGGCGGTCTGTGGGCCCTACCTTTCCCTGTCTGGCCTTGTTGGGGAGTGCTCCCTTCCCTTGTCACTAGTTGAGAAGAGCAAAGGGGCTAAAGACCCCAACATCACACAACATGCAAAATAAAACACACAGCACACATTATGTGCACATACCTCCTTACACATCACACAACATGCACCATGCAAACAGCACAGTTCATGGCAAACACACCTCTTGCACATCACACAAAATACAAAACAACACAGCGCACACCACATGCACACCCAACTCCTTGGACTTCACACAACACATACAATGCAGTACAATGCACACACTTCCTTACTCAACATGCACAATGTAACACAGCACATACCAGAGGCACACACACCTCCTTACACATCACACAACACAAAATGCAACAGTGCACTCACCAGGGTAGGCACAACACTTTACATATACACAACACACAGTGGAACACGCAGAACACACCATATGTACACATAACACCTTACATATCATGCAACACACACATGGCTGCACAGCACACATTATGTGTGCACAACCACCTTACATATCACAAAACACACACAATGCAACACAGCACAGTCCATGGGCATACACACCTACTTACACATCACATGATACACATCAAACACTCAGTACACACCACATTCACAGAAACCATGTTTTCACACACTTAGCGCACACACTACACACCCACCCACCAACAAACTTTACACACATCATGTACACACACCTCACTACACACCAACAATAATCTTTGACTACACTGGCTATTCTCACGGCTCACGACATGGTCTGTGTTGGCAAATATGTGTGCCATGTGTCATGTGTCCTCAGTTGCAGAACAGATTCCTCTGTTGTGCAGTGGCCCTTGGGGTATGCAGGCTCTGGAGGAGGGAAGAGATTCTCCTGGGGCTCCCCTCCTGCACTGCTGAGCCCCTCCCCAACAGGAGATTCTGATGATACACTGAGGGCCCAAGGTACAGCCCAGGTGATGCCACTCAGCCCAGGTCACACCTGGGAACCCACAGAACAGCACTCAAGCCCCACGATTCAGTGTAATAATGTTTTAGAGCTATGGGCTTCCTTTGACCCTCACCCTCACAACTTGTCCATCTGCTGGCCAGGTCCAGGAAATTCCCACCCAAGGACTCTGCCCTGAGTCCTCCCATTTTTCTACTGGTCTGGTCTGCAGCTGTGGCCTCCCACAATGCAGAACTGGGAGGGGACATTAACCATGGGGAGGGCCTCCAGACTCACAGGCCCACCTCTGTGGACTCTCCAGCACTGACTGTGCCCAGTTACCTTCCGTGAAGCTGAGAAGCAGCTTGGGGTTGGCTGGACAGGTGGATTTCCATGTCCTTAGCATGACTTTCTGTGGGACCTGGCACAGGGTAGAAGGGAAGGAGGGTGGGAAGTTGAGGAGGGGACTTAGGAGACCCTGGAAGCTTGGACACCCCAGGTCCAGACTGCTTATAGCCACCACTATGCAGGGGACATGGACAGCACCTCAGTAAGGGGTCCAGGGTCAGTAGGCAGAAACCCATGGGAGTCTCTTCAGGGCAGCAGGCACCTGGGAGGAACTTTAGTCTCCCTGGCACCCAAGAACCTGGAGTCACTGCTGATGGGCTGGGACCTATGCCATCAACAGAAATAAGAGAAAAATTAATTTGATCACAATTTGGCCAAAGCTAGAAGAAGCTGATCTATAAACATCGTCCACAACAGCACTGCCATCCACAGGCACTGAGCCAGGAGACACATAAGTGGAGAACCAGGGCAGTGGAGGGTGTGCAGTCAGTGTCCCCAGTCCTCCCTTCCTTCCTGGGTCTGGTTGTGGCCTGGCCAATCCCCCTTCCTGGGCATGGGGTGGCTGCCTGCAGGGAACTGGAACTTTGGCAGCAAATGACAGGCACTGAGGAGAAAGCAATTTGAAGCTTCTTTGAAATTCTCTCATTTTAATTGGCTCTGGTCTCCTTCCCACATCTAGTCCATCCTGCAGACTTGAGGGGTGTGGAACACTGTGTTATTTGGCCCTGTATGTGGGGTTGATGCAGAGATGCCCTCAAGGGCACCCAGAGCTTGTGAGTGAGAAGAATGCAGAATTCCCAACCAGCTCCCCTAGTGGATGATGGGGAAGTTGCTCAGAAGCCTGGTCAGGGCCTGGTTTGGTAGAAGTAGCACCTGGTCAGCCTCACTCTGACAATTCCTCCTTCCTGAGCATCTGCTTTGGAAGACATTGCTGATTGTCCACCAAGTGCTCTGGGCCCCAGTCCTTGGGATGGATGTTTCTGTTCTTTGATCTGATCAGATTCCTGCACAGACTGGAAGTGGCAAACTGTAGGATTCAGTGGAAAAGACCATTTTAGCCAAAGTGAGCACCAAAACAGTTTCCTCAGTTGTTTTACCTGTAGTGCTAAAGCACATTTCTGGGTTATGCCATGTGAAGTAGCAGGTAAATTTGCAGTGGACAGTGGCCCTAGTCAGCATCTGCCTCCTGCCCAACCCAGACTCCAGGTTCCCTGGCTGCAATCTATGTCTTTTCCAAGTGCCCAGGACCCCTCCTTACCTCATGGGGCTGCCCTTCTGCCCAGGATCTGTGGGTGTACACCATGAAGGTCCCTGAGATGTCTGTGAGGATATGGGACTCACAGCAGGTGCTCAGACATACCTGCCTTCTCACTCCCCATCATCTTGACCCTGTGTGTGCATTCAGGGATTTGCTATCTGAGACCCACCCGCTCCTCATCCACCCCTAAAGTACATGCACCTGGGCACAATCCCAAAACACAAACCTTTCTCTAAAGTTGGATGAAAGCTCCCATATCTTCTCTTTCTCATCTATCCCTTCAATAATGTAACTCCTGAAATTCTAGTTGGGAGTTCCTCTGTGATTGGGTCAGGCTCACAGGTGACCCATCTGTGGGGTGAATGAGGCACCAGCATAGTGACCAGGTGACCCTGGCTTATACCTCACACCCAGGGCCATTGGAAATCATTCTACCTGCAATTAAATGCTTTCTTTATTATTTTGAAAATCAGACCCCTTTTCCATGGAAACCTCTGGGTAGGTGGAGAAGATGAGGGCAGGAGGAACTGATGACCTGCATGGAGCCCTCCTGAGACCTTTGCCCAGAGCCATGCGGCATATCTGTGGTCATAAGCAAGGAGATGGAGGCCAGAGGAAGCAGTAAAGCCTTTCACATTCCACTGCCAATCCTGAGCAGAAAGGCACATGGTAGACTCTTCCACTCCATCTCTGACCAGGTTGGATGAGGATATCTTCTCCTCTCCACTCCAGAGCACTGAGCTAGGCCATCATCTCAGGGCCAGGAACACCTGCCATCTTGGATTTCCAAAAGAGCACACACTGACTTGTGTCTGGAGGGAGGCAAATATTTCTATTGTCCTTTTACTACAACCCTTTCCTTTCTTCAGGGGTAGAAGTGCCTCAGGTCAGGGTCATAAATCAAACCACCGAGGTCAGATGTTTTCTCCAGTTATGGTCTCCATCATTCTATCCCTCTCATCTATGTCCTGAACACACTGTCTGAGATTTGGTCAGCAGCAAAATCTGCCGCCACATTCCCAGGCAAAGGAAAAAACTGCCCCAGGACCACATTGTCCTCCAAAGACTCAGGAGATCCAGAACCTGGCAGAATGTCACTGCACAAAAGATCTCTGATCTACCCCACACTGTGAGGAGTCTTCCCCTGAGTGTAGTCACTGAGTTACAGCATCCACAGGGCCTGGTGAAGTGGCCACACCTGGAATGCCAGCTATCTGGAGTATGAGGTTCCAGGATCCCTGTTTGAGGCCAACCTGGGCCACTTAGTTAGACTCTGTATTTAAATTAAAAAAAAAAATTGTCTGGCAGAAAGCTCCTGAATTCTACACACAGTATTTCAAATCAACAAATACTTGTAGGCTTAAGCATTCATAGACAGATGTGCCAAGAGCCAGCATCAGGGTCCAGATCTGGCCCAGATCATCAGATGATCCCAGAGAAGTTGAGTACCCAGCAGCACCTGCATCACTCTGCCTCAAACGCCTTTCCCTGCCCCTGTTCACAGTCATATGCTGGGCTCAGCTGGGTATTTCTAAATGTGGTTGCCTGGTCTTTATCTTGGTCTTTGCCTCATCTCTTGACCTGGATGAGCACAGTACTGAATGAGGTCTGGAACTGCCTCCTGGCCTTGTGCCTCATCTCCTATGTACATGTGTTCCTGAAGTTAAATTTAGAAAAGTCTAAGTATCTGAATGAGATCACCACCAAGTGGGGCTCCTTCGGGGACATCTGCTTGGCAGACTGTGCCTGTAATCTCACTGGAACACCAGGCAGAACAGCCTCACAGGCCACAGGACAGGACTTTCCCCTCCTTGACCAGCTTCTGTCTGCATCCTCCCCTGGATGGTGCTGCCTGTACCACTCAGAGCATGGCCCCAGGGCAGATGGGACTAGGTTCTGGTAATGGGCTTGCCCCTCTTTGCTTGGATAACACTGGAAAATGGACATCAATCCCCTGATTCTCCTCTGCCATTTGGAAACTGGGGCAACCACTGGTCCCTGAGAGTTTTTATGCAGATTGTCTATGAGTGTGGAGTATCCTGCATGACTGAGGGCAGAACAGGTGCTCTCAGCCATGGATGTGCTGCCCTATCATCTCCCCAGGAGGATGAAACCGGGAGCCCTTCCTTCCCTCATGCCCTCAGGTCAGAGCCCATATGGGTGCCCCCCTCCCAGCACCCTGCTGATCTGTCCCACAAACCCCACATACAGTTTACTCATCTTCTCTGCCTCTCCACCAATCTTCCACAGCCTGGCTCTCCCTGGAGCCTCCAGAACACTTCAAAGAAGGCTCAATCCAACTGATTGGGATGGTCCTGAGGAGACCAGTCCTGTAGCTCAGAGGGTCCAGTCTGACCTCAAGGGTGATAAGGCCAGCTCTGTGGCAATGCCTTCTTTAGGTTGGCATGCAGGACTGGTCAAGGACGGACTGAGGGATGGGGCCTTTTGGAGTAAGTTACAGGGCTGCTGGGAGAGTGTTTCAGGCACTTTGAGGCATCAGTGCAGTGCTCTCCAGGAAGAGGAAAGCAACCAGAGCAGGACTGCTTTCTATCTTCCAGAAAACAAACAAATGTTCCACAAGGGCCCAAGCTGAGGAATGCCACAGTCTTCCTTGACATTCTACCTGTGGAAAAATGCATACAACCCCATGGTCAAACTGCAGAATGACACATGTGCAGAGTCAGGGCACCTCAGTTGAATCCATACCACAGTGCTTGCTCCCACTCTCCAGGTGTTTTCTGCAACTGCACTGTGGCTCTGCACTGTTTCCCATTCCTCTGCTGCTTCACCTTCACTGTTCACCACTGGAGCACTTCCTCCCTGCTTTGAGTAACAAATTTCATATCACATTGCCCTGCATGTTTCATGGGCCCCTCCTGCCTTACTGCATGAACAACCCCCCTTTCAAGTGCTTCACGATTTCTAGATGTCATCCAGTGGCAGAACATCCTCTGATTGCTCCATCTGCATCAGTGACCCCAGGAAGGTAAGCCTGGGGCTGTGGCATGTTCTTGTTCCATTTCTAATGAGCTTTCCAGGTTCTTCCCACTGGTTCTTTGGACTTGAATGTTTGGAAACGTCCATTTCAACTCCTCACTGGCACATGTCATTTTCATTTCTTAAAAAAGGTCTTTGCAAAAATCAACAACTGGGACAGATTCAAACTAAAACTCTTTCTCTGAGCAAAGAAAACTATCAGTAATGTGAAGAGAGAGCCCACAGAGTGGGAGAAAATCTTTGCCACTCATACTTCAGATAGAGCACTAATTTCCAGAATACATAAAGAATTCAAAAAACTCTACAACAAGAATACAAATAATCCAATCAACAAATGGGCTAAAGAAATGAACAGATACTTCACAGAAGATGTACAAGTAATCAACAGATATATGAAAAAATGTTCAACATCTTTAGTAATAAGAGAAATGCAAACCAAAACTACCCTCAGATTCCATTTCACCCCAATTAGAATGGCGATTATCAAGAACACAAGCAACAATAGGTGTTGGTGAGAATGTGGGGAAAAAGGTACACTCATACATTGCTGGTGGGGTTGCAAACTAGTGCAGTCACTCTTGAAAGCAGTATGGATATTCCTCAGAAAGCTTGGAATGGAACCACAATTTGACCCGGCTCTCCCACTCCTTGGTCTATACCCAAAGGACTTAAAATCAGCATACTACAGAGATACAGCCACATCAAAGTTCATAGCTGCTTAATTCACAATAGCCAGATTGTGTAACCAACCTAGATGTCCTTCAATTGATGAATGGATAAAGAAACTGTGGCATATATATATATATATATATATATATATATATACACAATGGAATATTACTCAGCCATAAATAATGATAAAATTATGACATTTGCAGGCAAATGGATGAAATTGGAGAATATCATGCTAAGTGAGATAAGGCAATCTCAAAACACCAAAGGATGAATGATCTCACTGATAAGCGGATGATGAGATATAATGGGTGGTGGGAGGGGTTAATGTTAGGGTTAGGGTTAAGTTTAGGGTTAGAGTTAAGGAGGTGACAAGAATGGAGGATGGAAGGACTGTATAGAGGGAAAAGTGGGGTGGGAGGGATGGGGGAAGGGAAAAATAACAGAATAAATCAAACAACATTACCCTATGTAAATTTATGATTACACAAATGATATACCTTTACTCCATGTACAGAGAAACAACATGCATCCCATTTGTTTACAATTAAGAACAAAAAGGTCTTTGCCCACCAAGAGTGTGCCATCTGACATCCCTCTCCTTCTTTTATTTATGTAGACAAGCGCTGGGTCCACAGGCCTCACAAGGATGGATCACTGTGTCCTCCCTCTCAGTGTTCAGTGGAATCTCTTTTACCTGAAAGTCTCTGTGGATAGCTTTACATGGAGGCAAGTGTGATATTTTAAATCTCTGACTTCAGGTTCAGTGAAGGAGAGCAGAAAAGCCCAACTCTTTCCAGGATTTTGAGTTTCTCAAGAGGGATTCACCAGGGTGGCCACAAAAGAATAGCAATGGGAATGGATAGAGGACAGAAGGAGACTAGGGAGGAAATCAGCCATGGACCCCAGAGGGAAGCAGGAAATGCAGTGTCTGGGAGAGCCTCCACAGCTGGGCTATGGACAGAATTGTCCCTGCCTCAAACACTTCCAGATATGATGCACCTCTCCAGGCACCTGTGTGCAGAAGCCAGTGCTAGACATGGGCAGGACTGAGCACTTGGACCTGGCAGCCCACCCTGACTTCCAGAGTCAAAAACTGAGTGAGGTACTGCTGGTCTGTTGTCCTCCCACCTGTGAATTGAGGATCGCTGCACCAAGTCTTGTTCTCATGCCTGCTTAGGACTCACCTGGGTCATTTTCACAGTCACACCAGTCTTGCTGTCAGTTCTGCACAGTACTCACCTAAATCACATTCAAAGGCACCCAAACTTCCTATAACCCCTGCTAGGGATTCACCTGAGTCACATTCATAGGCATGCAATCTTTCTAATATCCCTGGTCAGGATGCACCTGATTCATGCTCACAGGCAAACACAGCACTTCTCTAATTCAGGTCCCTTTCTGGCCATGCCCAGCCTGGGTCACATGAGGTGTCTACAACAGGGAAATGAGCAGCTACCTCCTGCTGTAGGATGGTTTCTTGTTTGGTGCATTAACTCTATTTAATTCAGTGATTCTGCAAAGGCTAATAAAGCAGGAATGTGAACCTATTTAGCCAATCTATGGTGAAGAGCTAGAGAAATGTGTGGTACTCACTTCCAGCATTCAAAATTAGCATCGTTTTCACCAGGAACATTCATTTATCTTGCACAAAGGAGCTGAGTGCAACAAATGTTCCCTTTGATCTGATATTTTTTGCATAGGACAGTGAGAAGCCTGGGCACTGCTGAGTAAGGGCACACACCCACAGACCCAGAGGAGACAGAGCACTGTTGGATGAGGAGCACAAACCCAGAGAACCCAGAAGAGTTGGAGTAACAGTGGGTGAGAGGTGCTCTCCAGAGGACAATGAGTAGACTGAGAATATAAAGGTAAGGGGTGCTTGGTAATAGTATGCAGCAAAAATGTGCAACTGTACATGAGTGACTCTCACCACAGGACTCAGAAGACCTCGAGCAATGATGTGGTAGGTGAGGTTAAGACAGAGCCCAGATAATGCTGAGCACTGTTAGGCTGTATATGTTCATACATGGAAGGAAGATGAGGCAGAGAAAAGATTGGCTACTGGGAACATAGCACATGGCTCAGAGGAGAATGAGCACTGCTGGTTGAGGGCACTCACACAGAGATCCAGAAAGGTACTAAGCCCTGCTGGATGAGGTGCAATCACCAAGAGAACACAGACGGCACAGGGTACTGGAGGGTAAGGCTCACTCAATAACAATATTCAGTGAAACCTGAACTCCTGTGTGTGAGGGGAGATCACCAAAGTTCTCAGATGACACTGAGAAATGGTGTGTGAATGAAGATTAAGGACAGGACATAGAAAAGACAGAGCACTGTCAGATGAAGTGCACTCACCCATGGGACCCAGAGCAGTCTGAGAAAGGTTAGCCTTGGGGAAAATACAGCAAGACAGAGAGAAGACTGTGCATTCTTTAGTGAGGGGCAGTCACCCAAAGAACCCAGAGAGGAATGAGGAAGGAATGGTTAGGTAACTTAGGAAAAAGAAACAGAGAAGACTGAGCACTATTGGAATAGTGGTGCTCACCAGCAGGACTCAGAGGAAACAGAGCAATGGTGAGGTATGTTCGGTTAAGAAAGAACCCAGGAAAGGCTGAGCATTATTAGGCTACTTATGATCACACTGAGGAACCAGAGGAGATTTAGATAAGATTGTAAATGGGAACTTAACACATGGAACAGAACACTGCTGCATGAGGTGCAAACAGAGGCCCCGAAATATACTGAGAACTTCTGGATGAGGGGTGCTCACACAAAGAACTCAGAAGTCCCTGAGCAATGATGGTTGAGAGGAGGTTTAGGGTCAAACCCAGAGAAGACAGAGCCAAGACACATTTGGGGTACTTGACTACAGGAGAGGAGACAGAGCTATTTTGTGAGAGGAATTATCTGACCCATAAAGCTCAGAGTTTTAGGAACCTTTTTGAGAGTGTCCCTTGGACCAATGTTTCATTCACTTCTGGAATAATGGGAGTGAGCCCATTTCAAAGATCAAAAGAAGTCGTCCATGATGGTGGAAAATTGTCCTTTGCCATAATTCACACTGTCCCTTGAAGGTGTACATTTTGCCTGACTCAGAGTTCCTAAGAGGTTTTCTCTCTTGTCAAAAGAGCAGCCTGTGAAATATCAGAATTACTTAAAATACTTATCAAAACTACTTAAATATATGCATTCAATCCAGTGTTCAGAAAGATGTGAGAAATGCTGGTCATGCTATATCACTTGAGTAATGGTGTGGAAATGGTGGATGATGAGTGGTGGAATTAGGTTCTCTGTGTTGTGGGAATTTGCATCCCTTAAATTGTCTTGGGGCTCAGGCATTGGTGAGGAACCTGTCTGCCTTTAGTACCAATGACCTATTGAGGTTGTTTAAAAAAGAAAGTATCCACATATCTCCAAGTGTCCACAGTCTCATTGGCATGGATACACAGGTAAGGCTACAGATGGTATACAGACATTAGCAGGACTCACCCAGAGAGTTCACTAAGGGAACCAGGTTGCCTAGGGCTCATTGGAGAGTGAGTGCTGGTAGATGAAGTGTGTCCACACACAATACCCAGATGAACTGAGCACTGGTGGGAGAGGTGCACCCACAGGACTCAGATGACACTGAGCAATGGCATGTGAATGGAGATTAAGAACAGGACTCCGAGAAGACTGAGCACTCTTAGTTGAGAATTCTGAGCAAGGATAGCCTTGGGGAACATGAAACATGACAGAGAGAAGACTGAGCACTCTTATATGAGGAATACTCACCCAAGGGACCCAGAGTAGAATGAGCAAGGAATGTTTATATAACACACACACACACACAAAAAAAAAAAATACACAGAGGAAACTGAGCACTATTAGTTGAAGGTGGCTCACCCAGAGGACCCAGAGAAGAATGAGTAACATCAGGTTAGGTAAATTTAGCAACTAAAACAGAGAAGGTTGAGCAATGTTAGAATAGGGACTATCATCAAGAGAACCTAGTACAGTTTGAGCACTAGTGGTTGAGGGGCACTAAGCCCCAGTAGTCAGAGTATGCTGAGCAATGATGGATGAGTGAAGATTTAGGGCAAGACGCAGAGAAGACTGAGCACATTTGGGAAAGGGGAACTCACCTATAGGACACAGATGACCATGAGAAATGGTGGTGGAGGAAAGATTTAGGGCAGGACTCAAAGAAGACTGATCAGAGTTAGATGAGGGGTGCTTGACCACAGGAACCAGAAGAGAATAGCCTCTGTTTGAAGAGGGGTATTCATCAAGATGAATCACAGCCCCTAGACCATTTTTAAGAGAAAAATTCTCAGTTACTTCAGGGGTGGTTGGAGAGTGGTGCTTTATCAAAGTTCTGAAGAACTCCTCAATGATGATAGGAAATTGTCTATGGCAACATTTTACACTGTACCTTGAAGATGTGCATTGTCCCTGATCCAGAGGTCTTAGGTGGTTTTCTCTCTTGTCAAAAGAGAGCAGCCAGGTATATCAGAAAATGTTCTGAAAATATTTGAATATATGCCTTCCATCCATTACTCAAAGACATGTTAGAAATGCTGAGCATGCTACCTCACCCATAAAATCTCAGCCACTTTAGCAAAGGTGTGGAAATGGTGTACTATGATTGGTGAAATAAGGTCTTCAGTGTTGTGGAAACTGACATCCATTAATATTTTCTTGGATTTTCAGTTATTGGGGAGCCACTCTGCGTGGCAGCTCCAAAGTCCTATAGAGATTGTTGGATAGAGGACGTATCCACATCTTTCCATTTTCCACAGTCAGGTTGTCCTGGACACACAGATAATGCCAGAGATGGTATTCAGACAGAAGGAAAGGGGTTCACTCAAAGAGTTCACAAAGGGAAAGAGGTTGCATAGGACTGATTGAAGAGTGAGTACTGGTAGTTGAAGTGTCCACCCACAAACCCAGAGGGGACTGAGCAATGATGAGAGAGGATGGCTCACCCTCAAAATTTAGAGGACCCTGAGCAATGGTAGGGGAAGGGAGAATTAGGAGGGGACACAGAGAAGAATGAGCACTGGTGGGAGAGGGACACTCTCCCAGAGGACTCAGAACACTCTGAAAAATGGTACCTGAGAAATGTTTTAGGGCAGAACCCAGAGAAGACTGAACCAAGTTAGATGAGGGGCTCTTGACCACAGGATCCAGGAGAGACAGAGTTCTATTGGGAGAGGGTTTCTCTCCTGCAGGTGTCAGAATTTTGGGATTTTTTTTCAAGTGTGTCCCATGAGTCAATGTCTCACTGACCTGAGGGACTGCAGGAATGGTGGTATTTGAATGGCCTAAAAAAGACCTCCATGATGATGGAAAATTGTTCTTCTCCACATTTCACACTGTCCCTTGAAGGTGTATATTTTGCCTCACCCAGACATCATAGGAAGGTTTTTCTCTTGTCAAAAGAGAGCAGCCAGTGACATATCAGAGAAGATCCTGAAAATACTTAAATATATGCTTTCCAACCTCTGGTCAGAGGTATGGCAGAAATCCTGGGCATGCTACATCATTCATAATAGCTAAATCACATGAACGAAGGTGTAGAAATGATGGACTATGAGTGGTGGAACAAGGTCCTCAGTTCGGTTATAATTGACAACCATTAAAATTATGTTGTGTTTTCAGACATTGGTGAGGAGGCTGTCTGTATGGCAAAACCAAAGTCCTACTGAGGTTGTTGGAAAGAGGAAGTATCCACATTATCCAAGTTTGTTTGGTAGTGTTGGCCTGGACATTCATTTAAGTCCAGAGATGTTGTACTGACATTTGCTGGATTGCCAATAATACTAAGAGTTCTCTAAGAGAAAAGGTTGCCTAAGTCTCAGTGGACAGTGAGCACTGGGGGGTGAAGTTTTCCCACCTACAATATTAAGAGGAGACTGAGCACTGTTATGAGAGGTGTGATCACCCATGGGACACAGAAGACCCTGAGCAATGGTGTGTGAGAGGAGCTTAAACAAAGGACCCAAAGAAGACTGAGAACTCCTAGGTGAGGAGTGCTCAACCAGAGGGCACAGGAGACTGAGTACTGCTGACCTGGGAACCTGGCTCACAGGAGAGTTTATGTACTTAGTAAGCACAAGAATGTAGTGCTCACTGTTCTCCTTTTGTCTACTCTTCTGATGTGACATTGAGTTTGATCTGTGGCCTCATGGGTTCTTCCCTGTATCCTCTGTTCCCCAGTGTCCTCTCCCCATGGTGGTCTGTGAACAGTGTCCAGCAGCATGTGATGCCCTGCCCAGCCTCTCTCCTTAACTCCCATGGTTTCTGAAATCATAATGGCATGGGGGAAGGGAACAGCTCTTTTTGTTACCAAGGCCTTGGAGAGGGTGTCAGGCCCTCAGTACTGTCTGTGTCCACCAGTATAACCTTTCCTTAGACCTAATGACCTCTGCCTTCTCTGTCTGCAGTTTGAGGCCTGAAGAGCCTGATTTCAATTTGTTTCTGATGTTGTTGTCATTGATTTTATGAATGTCTGGTATGGCGGTGCTTTCCACACATCAGGGATCAGGTCTCAATGTGACTGTGGAGACTGTGTAATAGAGCCTCAGTGTTGCATCCTGTCCCTGCTGGAGCCAGGGGCCTCTTTGAGCCACCATATGCACAGGGACCCAAGGTTTGGTCTCTCACCCTTTGTTCCTCATGCTCAGGCCTGGAACACCTGTTTTCCCCTTCTCTCCTCCCCTTCTCCAGCCCTTACCTGGTGGTTGCACACTGCTTAGTGTCTGTCCCTGCTGGAACCCCACCCAGACATGATGTACCAGGTCTTTGACCCTGACAACAGGAGTAACCATGGCTCATGTGAGGTCTTCAGTGTCAAGTGGAATGAAAGTCCACCATAGGACCTCAATCTTTCCTTGTCCCTAGGGATTCTCAGTCAGGTCACCTGTGACCAGGAAGATGTGCCCCTCCACCACAGACCCACCCAGTGTTCCCAGTGCAACATAGTGTAGTATGTCATTATTATTACCCTGTCTCCCCCACAGATTTCCCCAGAAGCAGGGATTTTAAAGGAGGCTGAAATGCCTGAACACCTAGGGAGGGAAATGGACCTTGTGTGACTGAAGGACTGCAGCACAGTTGGGGGTCCTTGGACCAAAGGAACCCAGTGTTCTCCTTTTCTCACACCCTGTTCCTCCTCCCACAGAAGTTCCTGGGATTTACCAAAAGCAGCAGGTAGTCTGGTGATTATTAGGGTGGCAGTGTATCCAAACCTCAATTCCTTAAACACCAAGCTCATGGTTTTCTCTGGTCCCAGGGGCAGTCTCAAACTGTTCCCTCCCCTGAGTCTCTCTCCTTTTCAACTCCTACCCTTTGTCAGGCTGAGAGTGTCCCTGAGGTTGGGACCTGGGGGTCTCTCTAAGATTCTCAGGGTGGCTTCAAAATTGATTCTCTTGTTTAGCCTCCTGAGTAGGTGGCATCATAGGTGGGGCACCCTGCCAACCTCAGCCCCCTTCTTGCTAAACATGGGACCTTTCTTCACAAGGGCCTGATGACAGGGAAGTCATAAAAGACAACACTGAAGCCACTCAAGAAGCACTGTGAGTTTAAAGTCACACATACTCAAGTTCACCTATGTGTTGATGCTGAAACCTGGTTGGTCACACTTTGAGAAGGCCAGCACAGAGCCCTGAAGAGCTGTCCACCCCCAGCAGGTCTCCAGGGGCTAATTGAATCAATCCAAAAATCCCCCATATATGATAACGATATGAGCATGTAATATTTCCCCCATGTGCCTTCCTCTCCTCCTGCTCCAGGCCAAATTTGTTCACTGGGAAAATTGGTTGGTGTTCAGCTACAACCATTTTCTTCTATAAATAGACATGGAAAAATGTTTTTGTCATGTCACCTCTCCTCAGGACTGTGTGTTTTGTCATAAAACTAAGGTTTCTGGCAGAATTGTTTTTAAATATGAAATTAAATATTCATTAGAAAGTTTTTGGTTTTGCCTTCAGATGGTTTTCCAGCAAAGCTTTTCACAGAGTCAGGACACAAAAGGATCCAGTCACCTAGCATTCTGTGCCTCTTCAGAAAATGCCAGTCTTTCAATTTCTCAACATTTTCTCCTCTGTTGAATCAACTGAGTAAACACAGTTGGAAAAGTAGCACTTTTAAGTGTAAGTTTATTCCAATGAGAATTTCCAGCAAGATGCTGTCGTAGGAATTAGCAGTGCTCCCCCTGTGTCCTGGATTCCTTAAGAGTAGGCATTCCTAGAGATGAGACACCTATAAGGAGCTGATAGGTTTTATCATTCTCATGAAAATGCTGATGTGAGTATTTATTCAGCGAGTTCTTGAAGAACAAAACACACCAGAATTTTATGGTATGAAATTCAAAAATCAATTGCAGTAGTTTGAGGGAAGTAGTAGACTTCTGGGGCACACTCCCAGGATCTCTGCAAATGAATTGGACTTGTACATTTGGGCCTGTTCCATATCAACCTAAATGTCAGCTGGGAACCAGAGAGATGATGAAAAAGGAGAGTGGCTTTTTGCACTGCATTTTCTCAGTCTCTTATGGGGTGCATTCGGAAGATACTGTTGTTTTGTTGTTATTCTTTTAAGAAATGAGAGAGTTTATGTTGAATACATATTACTGTTTCTGCTGATGCCCCAAAGGAGACACAGTGGGTATTTAAAAACTGGTTTCCCTTTATCATTGGAGTTTCAGTCTCAATTCAAATGAAAAACTTTTACAAACTTGTTGATTTCATGGATATTCTGAAGCCATGATTTGCATAATATACTTGTGTGAAGTATGTGGTGTTCTCATCTTTGGATGGTTCTGGGAATTTTTTGACTGTGATATGTAGGGTAAGAAATGATATAAGAATGCATATTTGAAAGAGCTCACATTTAAAAAATAAAATCAGACACATTAGGTATGTGGCTGGTTTGTGGTGAATGTGACCAATTTCAAGAAAATAAGAATTTTGTGTTTTGGAAATGCTTTAGATTATCTTTTCCATGATCTATAATGCCCATAACATCTTTAGTTATTCTTCAAAATGTTCTATTTTTGAAACTCAGGGTTCACCCATAGTGGTTGTCATTTATGTATTTTAACAGAAATAGATTTTTTTGTTTAAATCTCTGATGTTGAGGTGCACTATTTTGAGATCCATCATTCAGTAGTGCACTACTGTATTTGTACTTATTTAAATTTAAGTACTTGTGTGTTTTTCCAGTCCCATATACCTTTATGTAAGTTTATATTTTATTTTATTTTTTTCCAGAATGTATTTTTGTGGAGTAAGGAAATGCTTTACTCAGAGTTCATGTGCCAGAAAAGCCAAATCACTAATTTCCCTAGATACTAGTTTTAAAGTAAACTACTATATTTAAATTGCAAAGGGCTCAATAGAGTAGACTGAGAGCAGGGGAAGGCGGGTTTAAGGGTGAGTGCTGGGGACAAAATTAGAGTTATTGTCCATGCTTTTCTGATTATGTCAAAATGCATCCTAAAAATAGATAAAACTTCAAAGTGAAGAGATATCTGGCTCACTCTGGAAGGAGAACTATTTAACTTCTATATTCCCTTGTGAAGCAATCCCATTAGTCTGAATTTTACCTTCCATCTTCATTGTATATTTCCCACTCTTCCTTTCTCTCTTGCTTTTTTTCTATCCATCACTAGATATCCCCACTCTTCATAACTTCTTCTCATAACCAAGCATTTGGAAATCAAAAACTGCCAGGGAATATAGTCATTGAAATTGAGTGTCAATACTCTTGAGTTGTTTTCTTTAGACAGACATGAGAAATTATATTTATTAAATGTTTTTCTTTTCCCATATGCCATTACATAGGTTTATATTTCATTTTATTTTATTCCAGACTATAATTATTGTGGATCAATGTAGGAGACCTTAGATTTCTTCATTATGACTGGTACACAGAAAAAAAAATCCCACCATCCTCAATAAATGAGAACCACATGGAAAATATTTTTATCCAGATGATGATTGTTTACCAATGTCAGAGAATGGAAGAAAGTACTTTTGTTTCCACTGGGAATGCCCTCTCTGACTACTGCAAGACAGGTACTGTCAAATGTGAGATGCAACACCAAGATTACCAGTCTACTCAGAGCTGATTTAAAGCCATCTGTGCTCTCGAACTTCATCTTGGAAGCCTCATCTCCAAATCTGAATGGAAATAGAGGCAGAGAAGGCAGAAGGAGCTCCTCAGTAAAATTGAAAGGAAGGTATTTTCAAGTCTGACTCTCACTACATTATATCCAAGACAGAGGAAATTATAGAATGGTTATTTACTAAAAATTTTATACTACTACTCTTATTTCATTGTATATGTATACTATTACAAGTATTATTGTACATGAGTGAATTACTTAGTATAACTGTGCACAAAGAATAGTTAAAAAACTGAGAGTTCTAGCTTTACAATAATTTGAAGGACTTAAAATTTTTCAAATTCTATTATTACAGTTCATAAACTGAGACACACCCATACTAAAAATCCTAGCTAATATAGTATTAATTTTAGTAGAAATTTTAAATAAATTGTGGAGTTTGCTTACCAAAATTTGATGAAATTTCATTCTAAAAAATTTCTCAGTCTCACTGCATGTCAATGATTATTTTCTTCTTTATTACTACATAGATGTTAATTTAAATTTGAGCAATTTTAATGCCTTTTGAAAACATCCTGTACCTTAAAATGGGAGAAGAAATTTTATCAAAATTGAGTAAAATATCAGTAGAGTACATAAAGTGAATGGAGGGTGAGAAAGGAGAGACAGAAAAAGGGAAAAAGAGTTGAATGCACCTAATAGAACTTTGTCAAGTCCATATATGAATAAACCAGAGGATATCTATACACCAAGAAGCTAATGTTTGAAAAAGTATAAGTCAATTGCAGAGGGATTAACAGAATTATGAGAGAAGAGAACAAGAAATGCTCAGAACTGAACTGGAACATATTTTCTTCCATGCTTTTGTGATTAGGACAAAATGTATCCTAATGTTATATAATTTATTTAATCAATAAAAGAGTAAATGTAATACCAAAAAAGTAAAATGTGGTATGATTTAACAATTTGTATTACAAATAAATATACACAAAATTGAAGAGTATATCCTAGGAATGAACAGAGATAGGAAGTAAGTAGAATAATTTATAATTTATTATCATATAAAATATGAAATTTTCATGACAGATATTTGTATAGTGATATCAGTGTACATAGCCCAGATACATTTTTCTGGTGTCAGTCATTATCTCCTGAGGTTGTAAAACACTTTTCATTGATACCTGTCATAATTCTGGAACTGTTTCATGTAGTTTATCACTTAGTTCTTCTTTACTAATGCATATCACTGAGAAAGGACAGAATTTACAGTGAGAGTTTTCCAAAGGTCATTTTTGATGTAGATTCATTAATTTTTTAAAAAAATCCTAGAGATAAAGGAGATAGGAAAATGCTAGAAGAAATATAAGACTGTGATGAAATAAAAATTATTTTTATGACTATGAAGATTGATGTTATTTTAGATAACCATAGACCTGTACAGGAGTCTATAGTTTATATCTTTCTATGCAAAAAATATTGCCCCTAAATTTTTAAAAGTTGCTAGAATGGTCACCTTCTCCCAACTGATCTCTTAGTTTTATTATTTACTCATGCAAAATCACTGACAATGCACAAAAAAATTAAAACAACTTTTGCATAAGTAGTGATTTCTTAAAGAGTAAGATATATTTTGGTTATGTAATATTTATTAATGGATCTACAAACATAACAAAGTCTTTTGGTGTAATTTTATTGAAATTTTTGTAGCAAAGAGCAGTTTACAGTAATCTATTGGAAACTTATTTTATCTTTCCCAAGAAATACTTTATTTTCTAAAGCATTTTTTGCTGTTCTTATCACCCAAATCTTGATTAATGATTATCAGAATTGAAAGTGATCTTCATAAAAATATTTTCCAAGTACACTTTCTATCCAGTCACTGAGAGATCACAATGTTTAGATTTGAATGTTAATTAAGGCAAATTAAGTACAGTCTTCAGGAATATAAGGTTGTAAAAGAAAAGAAATGGTAACTAGTATATACTACTAGAAATGTTTCCAATGCTGCTTCTCAAATGTCTGAATCAATGCATGGTGAGCAGAATGATAGAAGACTGAGAAACACAGGCAGAATTTTTGAAGGTGACTCAAGAGCTTGGGGGGTCTTCTCAGCACTCAGTTGTCCTTAAGTGTATGAATGAATATACATTTAGAGGCTTCTAAGTTAAGAAATATTTCAGCAACTTCCAAACAATATCAATTGAAACCAAAGACTTTTAGTTCTTCTAAATTTGTTCATGGCAGACATTCCCTTTTCCTCCTTGAGACAATATGCCAACAAGATTGTGACATGTTGAATTTGATTGTGCCTTTTACCAATGCCTAGATTTTAGAATTGAAATTTTTATTGCATTTACAACAAATGTGTGTGTCACTTCTTTATCTGCAGAGAGGCAAGAAAATAGATAAGCTGTTTGACTAAAGTTCACTTTGGTGGGCATTCATGTCACAAGAGTTCCAGGAACATGGAAGTCTGAGGCAGGGGATGTCAAGTTTAATACAAACCTCAGCAACTTAGTGAAGTCCTAAAGACACATAGTGAGAAACTGTCCCAAAATAAAAAATAAAATAAAAGGACTGGGGATTGGGGATATATCTAGTTGTAAAGCATCCCTGGGTCCATTAAACAGTATCACAACAAAAAAAAATGTCCATTTTGGTTTTTTCAACAAACTATCCTTACCCTGGAGTTCTAGCTAATGTCACCAAATGGTGACATTAAACCTCCTGTTTTCAATTCTCCTATTTCTGCAATGTGGCCTTCTGATTTTCAACTTAACAAACACACATCTTGGAGTAGGAATTATCACAAGAGCAAAACTGGAATTCTAGCTCCAAATTTCATGCAATTCATCTTTTCAACCTTAAATATCTCTTGTGATTAATCCTACTCACAAGGTATCTGTTCACTCCACACAGGGTTCTGTGTTGAATCTCTTTTGCTTCTCTACATTTATACCTAAGATCACTGCATTCATTTCATAAGCATATATCAAGAGGATAGACTCAATAATTCTTTCATTAGAAATGTAGTTTGATAAAAATTGCAGTGTAAGAGAAGATTAAATCATTTATCCCATCACTCTTTCTATTCATGTGATGACTCAAAAAAAAGTTACAATAATCTTTTCAGTGATCAGTAGATCAAAAATGGTAAGGCATGTGTTAAAGAGATGGAAGAGAATACCTGCACTGGAGCCCTCATCCTGCTATTCAATTTGGCAATGACGATGGACACACAGAACTCTGAATCAAACAAGAAGCTAACTTGAAGAGAATTCATGTCAGTTCTCACTGCCAAGCACCTAATAATCTTTCAGAATTTGCCTGATAAAATTGAATGGAACATTTAATTTAAAGGACATCCTAGCAGCACTGAAATGGTGGGACTATATTCCAAAATTTATAGGACTGAGAAAATGAAGACATAAACTTGGCATTTCTTTCTTCACATTCTTGAGAAGGAGTATATACCCCTGTCTTTCTGTTCTCCTGGAGGGTTTATAAATACAAAAACATCTAAATCTATTGCATGTAGAAATTAAAAATTGTGTGGAGGGAGAAAAAATAAAATACAATTAATATGCAAAAGTCAAAATCTAAAAAATAATCCAAAATTATGGTAGACACTCCTTTCATAAGTTATGAAATTTTTAATATATAATGTTAAGTCTACAACAGAGGTTAGTCTACCAACTAAGAAAAACCAAGTACCAGATGCATTCTCAGCAGAGATTTACAAGACCTTCAGAGAAAAAGTTATACCAATACTTTTCAATTATTCCATAAAATAGAAAATGAGGGCGCCATTCCAAACTAATTCTAGAAAGCTAGTGCAACATTGATATCAAAACCAAAGATACTTCAAGGAAATAAAACATCAGACCAACATTCCTCATAAACATAGATGCAAAAAATACTCAACAAAATTTGGGAAATCACATAAAAATTTATATTAAAATGGTAGCTCACTGTGACCAGTTATAGTTCATCCCAGGGATGAAAGTATAATTAAGCATATTAAAATCAAGAAATGTAATTCTTTACAAAAATAGACTTAATTACAAGAATCATATGATAATCTGAATGAATGCAGAAAAAGTATTTGAAAAAATATTATGCCCCTTTCTGCTCAAAACAGTAGAAAAACTAGACATAACAGGAATGTACCTCAATATTGTAAAAGCTATATATGCTACAATCTAGGTCAACATAATTTTGTTTACTTATTTATTTTTATTACTGTAAACAAATGGGATACATGTTGTTTCTCTATTTGTACATGGAGTCAAGGCATACCATTTGTTTAATCATAAATTTACATAGGGCAATGCTGTTTGATTCATTCTGTTAATTTTTTCCCTTTCTCCCCACCCCTCCCACGCCTCTTTTCCCTCTATACAGTCCTTCCTTCCTCCATTCTTACCAACCTCCTTATCCCTAACCCTAAAACTAACCCTAACGCTAACCCCTCCCACCCCCCATTATATGTCCTCATGCACTTATCAGCGAGATCAGTCGTCCTTTAGTTTTTTGAGATTGGCTTATCTCACTTAGCATGATATTCTCCAATTTCATCCATTTGCCTGCAAATGCCATAATTTTATCATTCTTCATGATGGAGTAATATTCCATTGTATATATATGCCACAGTTTCTTTATCCATTCATCAACTGAAGGGCATCTAGGTTGGTTCCACAATCTAGCTATGGTGAATTGAACAGCAATGAACATTGATGTGGCTGTATCTCTGTAGTATGCTGATTTTAAGTCCTTTGGGTATAGACCAAGGAGTGGGAGAGCTGGGTCAAATGGTGGTTCCATTCCAAGCTTTCTGAGGAATCTCCATACTGCTTTCCAGAGTGGCTGCACTAATTTGCAACCCCACCAGCAATCTATGAATGTACCTTTTTCCCCACATCCTCGCCAACACCTATTGTTTGTGTTCGTGATAATCACCATTCTAATTGGGGTGAGATGAAGTCTTAGGGTAGTTTTGATGCATTTCTCTTATTACTTGAGATGTTGATCACTTTTTCATATATCTGTTGATTGCTTGTACATCTTCTGTGAAGTGTCTGTTCATTTCCTTAGCCCATTCATTGATTGGATTATTTGTATTCTTGGTGTAGAGTTTTTTGAGTACTTTATAGATTCTGGAAATTAGTGCTCTATCTGAAGTATGAGTGGCAAAGATATTCTCCCACTGTGTAGGCGCTCTCTTCACATTACTGATAGTTTCCCTTGCTGAGAGAAAGTTTTTAGTTTGAATCTATCCCAGTTGTTGATTCTTGCTTTTACTTCTTGTGCTATGGGAGTCCTATTAAGGAAGTCTGATCCTAAGCCAACAAGTTGAAGGTTTGGACCTAATTTTTCTTCTATAAGATGTAGGGTCTCTGGTCTGATTCTGAGATCCTTGATTCATTTTGAGTTGAACTTTGAGTAGGGTGAGAGATATGGGTTTAATTTCATTCATTTGCATATGGTTTTCCAGATTTCCCAGCACCATTTGTTGAAGAGGCTATCTTTTCTCCATTGCATATTTTTGGTCCCTTTGTCTAATATGAGAAAATTGTATTTATTTCGGGTTTGTGTCCATGTCCTCTATTCTGTACCATTGAACTGCCTGTCTACTTTGGTACCAATACCATAGCGTTTTTGTTACTATTGCTTTGTAATAGAGTTGAAGATCTGGTATTGTGATACCCCCTGCTTCGCTCTTTCTACTGAGGATTGCTTTAACCATTCTGGGTTTTTTATTCTTCCAGATGAATTTCATAATTGCTTGCTCTATTTCTGCAAGGTACATCATTGGGATTTTAATTGGAATTGCATTGAATCTGTATAGCACTTTAGGTAGTATGGCCATTTTGACAATATTAATTCTGCCTATCATAGAACATGGGAGATCTTTCCATACTCTAAGGTTTTCTTTATTTCTTTCTTTAGTGTTCTATATTTCTCATTGTAGAGGTCTTTCACCTCTTTTGTGAGATTGATTCCCAAGTATTTTATTTTTTTCGATGCTATTGTGAATAGGGGTAGTTTTCCTAATTTCTCTTTCTGAAGATTCATCACTTATGTATAAAAATGCATTGGATTTATGAGCATTGATCTTGTAACCTGCTATTTTACTGAATTCACTTATGAGTTCTAAAAGTTTTCTGGTGGAATTTCCAAGTTCCTCTAAATATATAATCATGTCATCAGCGAACAGGGACAGTTTGAGTTCTTCTTTTCCAATTCGTATCCCTTTAATTTCTTTGGTTTGTCTAATTGCTCTGGATAGAGTCTCAAGGACAATGAGGAATAGAAGTGATTGAGGGCATCCCTGCCTTGTTCAAGTTTTTAGGGGGAATGCTTTCAGTTTTGTACCATTTAGAATTGTATTGGCCATGGGATTAGTGTAGATGGCCTTTACAATGTTAAGGAATGTCCCTACTACCCCAATTTTTTCTAGTGTTGTGAGCATAAACGGATGCTGTATTTTATAGAATGCTTTTTCTGCATCTATTGAAATAATCATGTGATTCTTAACTTCAAGTCTGTTGATATGGTGAATGACATTTATTGATTTCTGGATGTTGATCCAACCTTGCATTCCTGGGATGAAACCCACTTGATCGTGGTACACTGTCTTTTTAATATATTTTTGTATGCGATTTGCTAAAATTTTGTTGACAGTTTTTGCGTCGATGTTCATTAAGGATATTGGTCTGAAATTTTCTTTCCTCGATGTGTCTCTGTCTGGTTTAGGTATCAGGTGATATTGACTTCATAGAGTGAATTTGAGAGGGTTCCCTCCTCTTCTATTTCATGGAATACTTTGAGGAGTATTGGAATGAACTCTTCTTTAAAGGTTTTGTAGAACTCGCCTGAGAACCCATGTGCTCCTGGACTTTACTTTGTTGGTAGGCTTTTGATGACCTTTTCTATTTCATTGCTTGAAATTGATTTATTTAAGTTGTGTATGTCCTCTTTGTTCAGTTTAGGTAATTCATATGTCTCAAGAAACTTGTTGATGTCTTCAAAGTTTTCTGTTTTGTTGGAATATAGATTTTCAAAATAGCTTCTAATTATGTTGTGTATTTCACTCAGGTCTGTTGTGGTATTACCTTGTTCATTCCGAATTTTAGTGATATGAGTTTTCTCCCTCTTTCTCTTTGTTAGTGTGGGTAAGGGTTTTTCAATTTTGTTTATTTTTTCAAATAACCAACTATTTATTTTGTTAATTTTTCCAATTGTTTCTTTTGTTTCGATTTTGTTGATTTCGGTTCTGAATTTTACTATTTCCTGTCTTCTACTCCTTTTGGTGTTGGGCTGCTCTTCTTTTTCTAGGTCTTTGTGCTGTAGTGTTAAGTCATTTATTTGTTGGTTTCTACTTCTTTTGCTGAATGCGCCCCATTGAATAAATCTTCCTGTAAGTACTGCTTTCATAGTGTCCCAGAGATTTTGATATGATGTGTCTTTGTTCTCATTTACTTCTAAGAATTTTTTTTTATTTCCCTCCTGATGTCTTCTGTTATCCATTCATCATATAATAGTGTATTATTTAATCTCCAGGTATTGGAGAAGTTTCTGTTTTTTATTCTGTCTTTTATTTCTAATTTCAATCCATTATGATCTGATAGAGTACAAGGTAGTATCTCTATCTTCTTGTATTTGCTAACAGTAGCTTTGTGGCAAAAATATGGTCTATTTTAGAGAAGGATCCATGTGCTGCTGAGAAGAAAGTGTATTCATTCTTTGTTGGATGGTATATTCTTTATATGTTGGTTAAGTCTATATTGTTGATTGTGTTATTGAGATCTATGGTTTCTTTATTCAATTTTTGTTTGGAAGTTCTATCTAGTGGTGAGACAAGTGTGTTAAAATTGCCTAGTATTATTGTGTTGTGGTCTATTTGATTTCTGGAATTGAGAAGGATTTGTTTGATGTACATGGATGAGCCAATATTCAGGACATAGATATTTATGACTGTTATATCTTGCTAATTTATGCTTCTCTTAAGCAGTATGTAATGTTCTTCTTTATCCCTTCTGACTAGTTTTGACTTGAAGTCCACGTTATCTGAAATGAGGATGGATACTCCAGCTTTTTTGCTATGTCTGTGTGCATGGTATGTTTTTTGCCATTCCTTTCACCTTTAGTCTACGGGTATCTCTTTCTATGAGATGAGTCTCTTGCAGGCAGCATATTGTTGGATTTTTCTTTTTAATCCAGTCTGCCAGTCTATGTCTCTTGATTGATGAGTTCAGGCCATTAACATTCAGGGTTATTATTGTGATATGATTTGTATTCCCAGTCATTTGACTCATTTTTGTTTTTTGACATGATTTGGTTTCTCCTTTATTTGGCTATTGCTTTAGGCTAGTTCCTCCCATTACTGATTTGCATAGTTGTTTTTCATCTCTTCCTCATGGAATATTTTGCTGAGAATGTTCTGTAATGCTGATTTCTTTTTGTAAATTCCTTTAGCTTTTGTTTATCATGGAAGGATCTTATTTCATCATCAAATCTGAAAGTAAGTTTTTCTGGGTGTAAGATTCTTGGTTCACATCTGTTTTCTTTCAGGGCTTGATAAATGTTGTTCTAGGCCCTTCTAGCTTTTAGGGTCTGGATTGAAAAATCTGCTGATATTCTTATTGGTTTCCCCCTGAATGTAATTTGATTCTTTTCTCTCACGGCCTTTAAAATTCTGTCTTTATTTTGTATGTTAGATATTTTCATAATAATGTGTCTTGGTGTAGGTCTGTTGAAATTTTGTATATTTGGAGTCCTATAAGTCTCTTGTACTTCTTTTTCCATTTCGTTCTACAGATTTGGAAAATATTGTGATATTATTTCATTGAATAGATTGTTCTTTTCTTTGGTTTGTTTCTCTAAACCTTCCTTAATCCCCAAAATTCTTAAATTTGGCCTTTTCATAATATCCCATAATTCTCTTAGATTTTGTTCATGATTCCTTACCATCTTCTCTGTTTGGTCAACTTTGTTTTCAAGACTGAATATTTTTTCTTCAATGTCTGAGGTTGAGTCTTCCAGGTTTTCTATCCTATTGGTTATGCTTTCCATGGAGTTTTTAACTTGGTTTATTGTTTCCTTCATTTCAAGGATTTCAGTTTGCTTTTTTTTTCTGTATCTCTAACTCTTTACTTGCTTCCTGTATTTGCTCTTTTAACTGTTGATTTGTGCCATCATTTAATGCCTGCATTTGCTCTTTCATCTCCTCCTTCAATGTCTGCCTTTGCTCTTTTATCTCCTCATTTGTTTCCGTGATTGTTTTAATTATGTACATTCTGAACTCCTTTTCTGACATTTCTTCTGCTGTGCTGTCATTGCGTTTTATTGATATGGTATCTAGGTTGTTTGGGACATTTTCCTCCCTTGTTTTCTCATATTGGTCAGATGTCAGTGGGACTGTGAGATATTGCAGATTTCCTCTATTGGCTTATAGTGTTCCTGTAGATTTCTAGTGTATCACCTCCCAGCCTTCAGTAGCCTGAAGTCTTGGAGGAACTTGATAATGCAGTGCTTCTGAAGAAAGGTACCCCTAGCCCAATACTGGTTCCAGGGCTTGGAGCTGACTCAGTGTGGAAAGGCTCTCACTGGGGGGCCTGCTCTGAAAAGCTGGCCCTATGGGAGGAGCCCACCACCGGATTGTGCAGGGCTACCTGGGGAAGACTCTAGCTGCCCTGCCCTGCTCTGATAAGCCACCCCTATCCATGCCTGCTGCCCCATCCAAGCTTCACCTGGTGGGGGAGACTCACCCCGTGGCTCTATTTTAGTCTGAGTCTCTCAATGCCTCCCCTTCATGAATCCTGGGTTTTGGAGCGACTGGAGATGTAGTCACTCTCTAGTCCACCATATTGGATCGCCTCATGGAAAGAGTCTGTGACCAGATGGGGCAGGGCCACCTGGAGAAGTCCTTGACTGCCCTGCCCTGATCACAGAGGCTGCCTGTGGGTCAGAGCTCTTCGTTAGCTCGGGGACTTGTGCCTGGCTCTGTGTAGAGAGGCTCTCACTGGGCGGTCTGCTCTGAGAAGCTACCCTTGAAAGGCGCCTCCCACCACAGGGTGCGGGCTGCTTGGGGAAGTCCCTGTCTGCCCTGTCTTGGTCCCTGAAGCTACTTGTGAGCTGGAGCTTGCCGCACTGGCTCCAGGACTTGGAGCTGGTTCTGTGCAGAAAGGCTCTCACTGGGGGGCCTGCTCTGAGAAACTGGAAAAGCTGGCCATGTGGGAGGAGCCCACCGCTAGAGTGCACAGGGCTGCCTAGGGAAGACTCTAGCTGCCCTGCCCTACTCTGATAAGCCACCACTATCTGGGCCTGCCACCCAGGCTGAGCTTTACCCAGTGGGCAGACTCACCTGTGGCTCTATTTTAGTCCAAGTCTCTCAATGCCTCCCCTTCTTGAATCCTGGGTTCTGGAGCGACTGGAGATGCAGTCACCCTTTAGTCCACCATCTTGGATCGCCCCATGGAAAGCCACATAATTCTAAATGGAGAAAACTTCGAAAATATTTCCTCTAAACCTGGAACAAGAGAAAGATGTTCTGATTCATCACATTTATTCAACATTATCCTTAAAATTTTAAACAGAACAGGCAAAAGAAAGAAATTAAAGGGATAGGAAGAGAAAATGAAGAACCCAAACTACCACTATTTGTCAATGACATGATTTTATATTCAGAAGATCCAAAACTTTCCATCAGAAAATTTCTAAAACTAATTGAGAAATTCATCAAATTAGCAGGATACAAAATTAATACCCACTACTTGAATACATTGCTATATATCGGTGATGAATCTAGCAAAAGAGAAATTTTTAAAATATCCCATTCACAATTCCTTCAAAGACAAAACAAAATATGTGGGAATCAATCTAACAGAAGAGGTGAAAGACCTCTACAAATTATACAAATTGTACAATTTGTACAAAAGTACAAAATACTAGAAAAAGAAGTGGAAGAAGACCTTCAAAGATGGAAAGATTTTCTATTCTCTTGGATAGGCAGAATTAACATTGTCAAAATGACCTTACTACCAAAAGTATTACACATTTTTAATACAATCCCCCTTTAAGTTCCAATGACATTCTGCAAAAAAAAAAAAAAAAAAAAAAATTAGAAAAAGCTATCACAGCATTCATTTGGCAAAAATGAGACCCAAAATATACAAAACAATTTTTAGCAAGAAAAGTGAACCAGAAGGCATCACAATAATAGACCTTAAATTATACTACAGAGTCATATTAACAATAGTGGCATGGTATGGACACCAAAATACACATGTAAATCAATGGTGCAGAATGGAAGTCACAGAGAAAGACCCACTAAATATATTTGTCTCATAGACAAAGGCATCAGACAATCAGACACCTCTATTAGAAAAAAGTTAAACTGCTGAGAGAAGTGAGTGATGTTGGAAGCATTAAGATGGAAAGCCTCATTTAGAAATTCCCAGTAGGAACCCACTAGTTGGAGAATGCCTGATTCAAGGAACACACTGTCTTAGCTCACTGTCAAGTTCAAGAGATGTGTGTATCTTGCCCAATGCCAATCAACCTGTTTAATGCAAGATTCCTGCCCCACCAGGAAAGAGGCATGGAAAAAATTTCCTCCCACTGACATCTAATACTGCCTTTGATGTACTCCCTGTTAAATAAAGAACTGGGGCCTTTTTCGGTTATTCAGTTCCGGTTGCTATCAGGATTGGAAGACCCATCAAGCATCTGCATAATAAATCCATGTTTTTGTCTTTGTTTTTGTCTTTTACTGATTATTGGAGACCTTTTAATATTCTCAGGTGACTCACACCTTCTTAGCAAGAAACTGCTCTTGTGGGGTACTCATTACTCCATCATACTAACCTCTTCAAAGAATGGTGCTGGGAAAACTGCAAATCCTTGTGTAACAAAATGAAATTAAACCCCTGTCTCTCACCTTGCATCAAAGTGAATCAAGGACTTGGCCACTGTAAAAGAGACCCTGTGCCTAATAGAAGAACATGCAGGCCAAATCTCCACCATATGGGTTTAGAAACAAAATCAAGCATAAATAAATAGGATGAAATCAAACTAAAACACTTCTCAGCAAAGCAAACAATCAATAATGTGAAGAGAGAGGCTACAGAATTGGAGAAAATCTTTACTACATGCAACTTAGAAATAGCATTCATCTCCAAGGATACATAAAAATGCTCCAAAAACTTAAATCCATTAAAATAACTACCCCATCAATAAATGGGCTAAGGAACTAAACAGACACTTCAAAGAAGAAATATAGTCAGTAAATGGTTACCCAGGTGTGGGGAGTGGAGAAGTGAAATGTAGAGGGGTTCATATATATATATATATATATATATATATATATATATATATGAAGAAAAGAAGTTCTATTTTTCTAGAATATAGTAGGATGACTATAGCTGTTAAAAATGTGCTGTATTCCAAGATAACCAAATTAAAAGATTCTTTATGTTCTCATTACAACAATAAATATACAAGGTGAAAGATACACTAATTACTGACTTGTTTACATAACATATACACATGTTGAGAGGTCATTCTGAATCTCATAAAATTTATTTTTCTATGTTGTTATACATAATTTTAAATTAAGGAACTACCCCAAATCCAACAAAATATAATATATATTTCAACACATTACATTATACTTCCATTAGGAAAAAGTATAAACTACACATCAAAACTAAAATAAAATTTCTGTAAGATGACATAAATTAAGGAAAAAAAAGCAAAAAAAGGTAAATCCCCAACACTGGACATTAAGGAGAACAGCTGTGATATTTATGTAGATAAAAATTAAAGATTCAATGAGAAATGGAAGATAATTAACAACAATTTTTTTTAAAATCTTAAATTCAGAGTCACTTGTGCATCATTGAAAATGTTTCTCACTCGTTAGGCAGAATTAGTGTTATTTCTTCTCTCAGGATGTTTCATTTTCCTGCATGGAGGTATGAACTAATTGTCTTATAAAGCCATTTTTTCTCCCTGTTCAGAGTATATATTATTCTCCATTTTTTTGGTGATTTTTATTTTACAGAAACATCAAAACAATCACAGATGTAGGAAGTCTACCCAGTTATCACCTTATCAAAGGGCTCAGTGAATTCACTGAAATTTATGATGTGGTATAACTTGAAATGATAAATCTCACAGGACTTAGTGTTCTGCAATTCAGAAAGAAATAATGGAGGATTGTTAATACAATAAAATATATGTTAACATCCTCAATGAGAAACTATATCTTCAAGCTTATTACTACATGCCACTAAATGTTATTAAATTATTCTTAAAAAATTCCTAAACAGGTCATACAGCAAATTCATAAACTTCAAATAAGTAAAAGTCATACATTGTGTCGCATGAATAACAAGAAAGAAAAAAGGACAGAATTGACATGAAGAGAGTTTTAAGAAGGAACCACACTATTTTGGAAAAAAATAAATTGAGTTTACCTACACTAGATATTTACAGACATTCAAACTTTCTAGTTTACTTGTAGTTCATGAGCAATATTTAAATTATCTTTTAGTTAAATAATGCTTTTCTTCTAAAGAAAGACATAAAGAAAACACATTTCTTATCTCTCTCTGTCTTACACACACACACAATTAATGCTTCCTTGATTCTCTTACTACAAAAATTAGCCATTAGAATGTAAAATTTGTATATTCATGTCAGTTTCAATCAAAACCAATGTGTGGATGTGTTGTTTACACAAAGAACTGGCACATGAAAAAATATTGCATCATATAATTTTTAAGTATTTAGAAGAGGCAGAAATCTGACATTTACTGTCATATTTCCATACCTTTTTATGACTGTCTTAATTTCCATGTAATTACAAAAAGAAGAAATAGTGAAAATGTTATTTATGGCACTAATAATCTCTAAGTTACTTGAAAATCATTACACTGCCAAAAATATGGAGAAATGGCTACACACTATTTAGCAAATAGTATCATTTGACATTATGATACCAACAAAATTCAATATAATTAAATACATGACTGTTAAAAATGGAGAAATATTTACTTAATTTTAATAACAAAATTCATATGTGATATGAATATAGCATTTCAGATTCCATTGTTAATCCCCAGAAAAATACAAAGTAAAAATCCTTGGGCTGGGGAGATAGCTCAGTTGGTAGAGTGCTCACCTTCCAAGCACAAGGCCCTGGGTTCAATCCCCAGCATGGCAAAAAAAAAAAAAAAATCCTTAATGGTTATACTTTTTCCTCTCCTATAATGATTGGAGAATTATACTCTCTCCAATATTCAAGACTGAATATATATAATAATTTTGATTTATAATAAATCAACACCAATTTGCAATGAACTGTCTGTGCTATATTGATAAATGAGGATATCTTTATTTCTATCACATAAACTTATGATGTTCAGAATACTTTAAGCAACATTTAAAGGCAATGTCACATTATCCATATTCATGGAATTTCCCACTGATAATCATTATACATATTGAGATAGTTGCTGTAAATATCTTGGCATACTTTTCTCATTTGTGAATATTTGTCCTCAAAGTATTTTGATGTTATCAAAGGTATATATTTTTGATAAGGAGTTTTTCCATTTATTATATGCATGAGGATTCGACAAGAATGTTCCGATGTTGAAGAGGGTTTGAATTTCAAATAAAAATTTGACAAATTGTATTTTTTAAGATTTGTCACTTCTCTGAATTCTCTGGCTTTAATAATGTGTGAGCAATTACTAAAGCCTTTGACACATTCTTTTTATTTTCATTATCTCTCATATGAATTTTCTAGAATTTAGTAAGGAGTGAACAACTGTGAGAGACCTCGTCACATTCCTACATTTGTATGGATTTCTCTAGTATGAATCCTTAGTGTTGAGTAAGAGTTGGGCTTCAATTGTAAGCTTTGCCACATTTTTTTTTTTACAATTGTAGGGCTTCTCTACTTTATGAGTCCTGTGGTAAAAACTAATAGTTGGACAATACTTAAAGGCATTGTGACATTCTAGGGGTTCTCTCCAGTATAAATTCTCTGGTGCTTAATGAGGTATGAGCTCTACTAAGTGTTTTGTCTCATTCATTGCATTCATTTGATTGACTCCAATATAAATTCTTTGGCATTGAGTAAGGTTTGATTTTAAAATGTTTGTTATATTCAATATATTTGTATTACCTCTCTTCACTATAAACGTTGTGATGTTTAGTAAGAGTTGGGTGATAATTAAAGCCTTTGCCACATTCCTTTTATTAATATGGTCTCTCATCACTAAGAATCATCTGGTGTTGAATAACCTGTGAGTTCTGATTAAATGCTTTTGTACATTATTTACATTTATAGGGCTTCCTCCAGTATGGAGAGTCTGGTTTTAAATAAGAGTTGAGATGAGTTTAAAAGCTTTTTCACATTCCTTTCATTTGTATGGTCTCTCATCTCTATGAATCCTCTGGTTCTGAGTAAGTTTTGAGATTTGAATAAATGCTTTCTCACATTCTTTACAAGTGTTTGGCTTCTCTCCAGTATAAGTCTTCTGGTGTTCAGTAAGGGTTGAGATGTATTTAAAATATCTTCCATATTCCTTGCATTTTAATGGTTTGCCCTTTCTATGAATCTTCTGGTGTTGAATAAGGGCTTTACTCTACTTAACCAATTGTCACATTTCTTACATTTCTATGATCTCTCATAATTATGAATACTCTGGTGTTGAGTAAGGTGTGAAAATTGAATAAATGCTTTCCCACATTCTGTACACTTGTAGGGCTTCTCTTCAGTATAAATCTTCTGGTGTTGAGTAAGTACGGACATGCATTTAAAATCTCTTCCACATTCCTTACGTTTGTATGGTCTGTCCCTAGGGAAAGTTAAAGGTTTCCCTAAAGGTTTCAACAGAGTTAGGGGACAACCAGGATGTAAAATTGCAAAATACAGGTAGCTTAGCATTCATCAACTTAGTTTTCAACAGGTACACCTGTAGGACATGGGTTTACTATTTCTTGGCCAGATAGAGGAAGAGGTGGATTTGTTCTGGCTGGGATGTCATGTAATGAATTAAGGATAAGTGAGACTGAAATAAAATGTTCTAGCATATAATAAAGAAAACTAATGAAATTAAAATGCCAGTGGTAGATATCCTGAGACAATTACAGTTCAAACAAGGGAGCTTGGGATTGCCAGAAGGATGAGAAAAGTTTATCATTGGGAGCAAGTTCCTTGGCACCAAGTTGGAGTCAGTATTTTAGATTCACAGGCAGAGTGCTACATCCATTGTTGAGTATTTGAATGACAAATTTGGAGGTTTTTGGAGTCTCCTCAGTGACCTCTTTGGCCTCTATTACCCAAGTATCCTCTATGACCTGAGAAGAATCTATAATGTGAAAGAAAGTAATTAAATGTATACAAATAGGTAAAGAAGAACTCAAACTATTACTATTTGCCAATAATATTGTTCCATATTTGGAATATCCAAAAACTTCTACCAAAAATCTTCTCAAACTAATAAATGAATTCAGCAAATTAACAGGATATAAAATCAATACTCATAATTCAAATGCATTCCTATACATCAGTAATGAATCCACTGAAAGAGAAATAATACTATACTGTTCATAATCATCTCAAAAAATAAAATACTTGGAAATCAATCTGACAAATGAGGTGAAAAAATCTCTACCATGAAAACTACAGAACACCAAAAATAAAGAAATTGAAGATCTTAGAAGATGGACAGACCTCATATGCTCCTAGATAGGCAGAATTTATTTGATATTTTCATGATAATCCCATAATTTTTGAAAGTTCTGCTCAAGGATTTTTACCATCTTCTCTTTGTGGTCAACTTTATTTTCAACATTAAATATTTTGTCTTCATTGTCTGAAGTTCTGTCTTCCAAATGGTCTAGACTGTAGGTGATATTTTCCATTGAATTTATAATTGACTAATTTATAATTGATTGGTTCCTTCATTTTGAGGATTTCTGCTTGTTGTTTTCACAATCTCTAACTCTTTATTAATCTTTAATTTCCTGTATTTCTCTTTGTTTTAACTCTGTATACCATCCTTTTCTTTGCAGATCAAATTGACTATGGATGTTCTAAACTTCTTGGACATTTATTGTATTGTGTTGCAGTGACTTCTCTTATTGAGGCATCTTGCTTTGTTTGTGGTGTTTTGTTCCCTTATTTTTTCATGTTGTAACTCCAGTTGCAGCCAAATCTGTAGGCACCCTGGCACTGAATCACCAGGTCCTGACTGGTGTCCCCAGACAGGGGCAGTGCTCCCTCAAATGGCAATGGCAGCAAACCATTGGCACCCCAAACAAACCCAGTCTCTGGCTGGTGTCTCAAAATGGGTGTGACCATGTGAAACCTATCCTGGAGTGTCCCTGGAAGCAGATTTCTAACCAGTGGTGGAAGTGGTAGTAGCAAGAATTGGTGGCAGTAACCAGGAGGTCAGCAGCAGCTGCAGACATCAGTGGTGTTGGCAACAGGTGGGAGATCTATGGCAGCAGTGACCATAGTAGTGACTGTGGCTGTAGCTGCAGCAGCACCCAGAGAGGAGACCTCCAGGTGACTTCCTGGAAGTAGTAGTGGCTTTGGTGGCAGCAGTGTCAGTGGTAGCAGGAGCAGCAGCAACATCAGCAGTGTAGATGGCAGTCACATATCTGATGCAGTGATGAGGGCAGCAGTGACCTCTGGGTCATGTTGACTGTGACAGTGTCAACATCAGCAGTAACACCTAGAGAAAAGATCTCTGGGCACCCATGGCAGTGGTTTCGGGAAGCTGTGCCCCAAAAGAAAGCTTCAGGGAAATGGCAGCATTGCCTGCAGCAGCAGCACTCAAGAAAAAATTGCCTGAGCACTATTGCCCTTCAGTCTGATTGGAGGAGTTTGGGGTTATAATCTATGCAATTGCCTAATTTTAAAATTTGAGCAGCCAAAGGGAATGGCTATAATTAAAATACCTACAAATGTAGACAATTAAGGCTATATTCTGAAAGAGGATCACCAGACTTTTCATTTCTCACAGTAGCACCTATAGCATGCATAAATTCTATTACCCATGTAGCCTGTAGGATGTGCATCTAGTCTATGGCCTATCCTTTGTACCCTGCATAGCATCTAGAAACTGAGTATTTTAAAAGACCTTAGCATCTTGAACTTATGTAGCCTCTATGATCTTCACACCCACAGTACTCTGAGTAGCAGAAATGACCGTATTATCCCTGATGAATTATGTAATGTGTATAAATCGAGTAGCTTAAATAAACATATTAGACCCTATGACTTGTGTAGCCTCTGTGGCCTGATTAGACTATATTACCTACATGATCTTTATGATTGCACAGTATTGATGGCTTGAGGAGCCCAAATGTCCTGAATATATGCTATGACTTGGTTTCCCACTGTGGACTACTTACCCTCTGTGTCTTTCATAGTGTCTATTGCCTGTGCACCCTCTATGTCCTGATTTAACAAAGTGATCCAAGTAGCCTTCATCACATGTATATATTCTATGACCTTTAAAGCCTCCATGACCTCCCAAATCTCTGTGTCCTGAGTTGTCTCTGTTACCCATGTAGCCTCTATGATCATTGTAGTCCATATACCCTCCATAACCTTTATCACTGAAGAGCCTCTATGCCCCAGATAGCCTCTGTGACACAAATGCAGTCTATGACCAACTCAGCCTTTATTACCTACAAATGTTTTCTGGTTTTCATTGTGAAATGACCTTAGTAGCCACGACCTTTATAATGAGAGTAGTCAATATGACCATTATAAGTAGCCATTATGACCTGGGTAAACTGTGATTGTGTACCTTCTATAGCCAGTGGAGCTTGTTACTGAAAGTTTGGTTCTTCTTCCCAGGGCCTAGTCAATAAAGATAATAGAGTTTTGAAAGAAGAAAAAATAAGGTTTATTGCTTTACATGCACTGGAGTAACATAGAAAACTCCTGTCCCAAATGCTGTGATTCTGTCTATCAGGGGGAACAGAGGGTTTTTAAAGGAGCTATTCATTCAAAGGCTACAATCCAGGTCTTTCCTGTAGTCTACTGGGATTCACTTGCTAGTTTGGGGGCAAGAAATTCTTTCAAACTTGTGCCATCCCTGAAATCTGAATTACTTGGCTCCTCTGTTGGGTATGTGCTCAAATACAGATAACTTGGCCTCAGACAAGGAGAAGGTAATATTTTTCTTCCACTTAGGTTAGGAAGGGGAAGAGTGGGAAAAGGTAAAGAAAAACATATCCATTTATAAATAAGCCTCAGGGGAAGTGCTGTAAGGCTATATTGAAATCATTAGTTGGACCACTGTTACTTAATGATCTAAGCAGCCCAAATGACTCGAGTAGTCTGTGTGACTGGTGGGACTTGAGTAATCTCTATGGTTTGAGTAGATTAAATGACCCAAAGTAAACATTTTCTATATTTTCAGTTAAAAGTTTTCCTATATTGTTTTTCATATGTTATTCTGTTTTGTCTTTACTGCTGAGGAGTATCATACAGGTGGGAATAGAATCCCAGAAAAGATGCTTTTTCCTCCTTCTTGGGTCAGCATGTCTTTATGTTCCCCAGGTTGATCTTGAACTCCTGGGTTCAAGTAATCATCCTACCTCAGCTTCCGAAGTAGCTGGGATTTCTAGCACCAGGTATAAGAAAGGCAATTTAAGAAACATTTCTTTTTTCTTCAGTCCATTTTGAATTGATTGTTGCATGCATTATAGAGAGGTAACTATTTTTATATGGATTTGTATTTTTATATGGATTATCAAATCTGATGTGGTCTTGTTTGGTGCTAAGGTGAGTCAACAAGGTCCTCACTGTAACTCCTGGTTTACTGTGAAAGACAATCAATAATGACCCACCTGTTCTTCCTTTCCCTTTCCACATGTAAGGTAATTAGCACATTCATTTCCATGATAGTTGGTTGATAATGATAGGACATAGGTGCTTGGACCAACTCTTATTGCAGCATTCCATTTACACTAACTTCATAAAGTTTTCATACCATTCTCTCTTTACTAGCATAGGAGAAAGATTTGACAGGATGCACTGTGCTTTCTGAGGTTTCATTAGAACTAATTTGTAAAGAATTTACATATACTGGGGAGAGGGGTGCATGATGGGAGTGTGGTGGAGAGCAGTTGTGACTGCCAGCCCAATTTCTTTATTGCTTTTGGCTTATTTATTATTTCAAAAATACTTTAAGTCCATGTTAATAATATTCAATTTATATTGATTAGTCTCTGTTATTCATATTTATTTTTCTATAAAATGATCAATTTCATCTAAGTTTTCAAGTTTGTTAGCATAATGTTATTTGTTGCATCCTAGTTAAAAAATAATCTCAACTGTATTCCTCTATTTCCTGCTAATGTTCACACCTTTTCTGTCCTGATTTAAAATTCAATGTAGCTATTGGCCTGTTAATGGGTTTTGATTAAAATGACAGCTTTTAAAAAATATTTCTCCTTCATCTTGTTTTTTAATTATAACTTCATATTTTCACTAATGGTACTTTTATGTTTTTTCTTTACTTTTTTTGTCATGTTGTGATGGTGACCAGGATATCACACATGCTAGATAAGTGCATTACCACTGAGATACATCCCCAACCCTAGTACATTATATTTGTCAGCACATTTCACAGTTTTTGTGCTCTTATTTCTCTCTTTTCATGTCTTTCTTCTGGGCTCATATCCTTTTGAGAGTAAGCAAGTACCAGTAATAAACTCTTTTTGTTGTTTATCTGAAAACATATGTTATTCTGTTTTGTCTTTACTGCTGAGGAGTATCATACAGGTGGGAATAGAATTCCAGAAAAGGTGCTTTTTCCTCCTTCTTGGGTCAGTATGTCTTTATGTTCCCCAGGTTGATCTTGAACTCCTGGGTTCAAGTAATCATCCTACCTCAGCTTCTGAAGTAGCTGGGATTTCAGGCACCAGGTATAAGAAAGGCAATTTAAGAAACATTTCTTTTTGTGCATCCCACATTTAATACTTAGAACTATTGTGTGGTTATTTGAAAAAATGCTCAACCTCTTCCAGAATGACTCTTGCTTGTTTTGTTCTCTGCTGTATCCTCAGTCCTAGAACAATGCCAGATACACAGTTTCTAATTATTATTATCATACAAAATCATTATCAATGGTTCAATGAATTTAGGATGGTTTTGGTATATCTTTGCTTCACTGTCATCTTCTGCCATTTCCTCTATTACCTAATTCAGTAAACTGCATTCCACTGCATATTTAATTCTGAAATTTAACCAAAAATTCAATTCTCCTTTCCTAGTTATTTCCAAAACCCAAAAAACAATGTCTTTGTGAACATTGTCATTCATGGTAGACTTGTGATATCAAATGTCAATACTGACAAACAACAGGGGAAGGCCATGAAGAGATAATTCCGTGCACAAGTCATCTTATAAGAGAAACTAAAACAGAGAAAACTCACCACTTATATAAAACCACCGGCCTGACATGCTGTCTTGCAAGCCCAATTCTAACAAACATTTAGCTCTTCCTTTAAGATTATATTTAGTTATTTTAGATTTATTAATTAATGGCTAATAATTGTAGCCATTCAGCAATCACATCTCACTGTCTCAAATAACTCCAAAAGTGCCAATTTTTTTTTATAAAACACTTAAACTATCTGTGCATATTTCCAATTAAACCCCAAATATTCCTTGCTCCTTGTGTATACCAGAAGTCACCCTGGTTTGGAACTAGTTGTTGTAGGTTGAAATTATATTATTTGTTATTTTCCAAATTAAACCTCCTTGCATAAAAATTCATTTCTATCCCCCACACCTTTACCATGTTTAAAGATAGCATTCTAATAAAATTAAGTATGCTTTTCTACCTGGCTAACCACTTTACCAAACGCTAGTGACCATCATTGGTACTGAAGTTTAGAAAATAAGGAAACCCACCATGGTTAATGGGGAATGCTGACAATTTGTATTGGCTGTATTTGAAATACATGTATTATGTAGAGACTTAGCAGTCCTGCAGTAGAACAAATTTGTATGGATACTCGTTATGGTGATTCCTTGTGCCAGCTGTTGTTCAACACTACATTTCTGTATTCACTGGATGGTCATGCTTTTGTCTTTGTGGTTTGGATACAATTTTTAAAAATCAACAGTGATATACTCTGATAAAGTACATTCTTATCAGAAAAATGTGTTCTGAGATTATGTTGTTTATGAAATTTATATTGAAAATATAATCCCACAAAATGTTGATGTACTTTTGCCATCCATATTGGTGAAACAATTGAACACAAGAAATGTAAGTGTTCAAGTCTGTTCAAGAAGGATCAGTATAAAACATGAGATGTGTGTAAATACATGGTACAGCAAGTATAACTGCAGTAATATGTTTAAAGATGTTTGAACTCAAACCCAAGATAACTTTTCAAGATGTATTTTACTCTATTTTCATCTTTAAATTTTTTATGCACTAACAACTGTGAACTAATAAGTGATATATGTCAAATAAATAAATAAAAGGAAGAACAATAGAGTAAAGGGAAGAGAATAGAGGGAGACAGAGAGGGAAAGCTGAAGGGCACTATATACCAAAATGGAGTAAATAAATTCCAAGCTTGTTTGATTTTGTCCAAATTCCTATGTATGACTGTAATTCTTTAAGTAAAAAAGAAAGAAAGAGCAATATATGGCAGTTTTATTAGATAAAACAGATAACAAAACAATTCCAGTTTATATCAATGCCATCACTACCTCAAATAAAATCAATTAATTTCTGAAAAATGTTTTAATTTAATTTATGAAATCAAAACAGTCATTAGAATTTCATTTAGTCAAAATTTAATCTGACATCTATCAAAATGCTAAGTTAATATTAGTTATCATATTCTATCAACTGAAACAGAAGCTGTGACAATCATTGTCTACACACACACACACACACAGATGCACCCACACAGAGAGACATCCAACATAACTGAATGAAATAGAATTATAAAATTTTAGTTCTGTATCTTTTGGGAAAAAAACAACAAAAATTTCTACATGATATGTCCTTTTGCTCTTTGGAGCCATTATCAGTAGCATTTAAAAATGTCTGCCCTTTGAAGAATTATTTTATAAATCAACCTAAAGATCTCAGTGTGGCATTTAACATTTTGAAAACAACATCCTATATTTTAGTTGAAACTTGCTCAAAGTCAGAAATTTTAGTCAAATAATCAGTTAATGGGCAGTTAAAATATAATCCTTTAAGCTTTTAGCCCATTGAGACAATTCAGAACAAAGCTTGAAATATGAAAAAAAAAAAAAAAAAAAACTAGTGGGATGACTTTTTCTTGCATAAATATTCCTGAAAAAAGACACTGGAAGGGAGGGGCAAATATTTAGGTCTTGAAATATTCTCCTGTTCTCCAAGAGCTGACCCGAATGGCACCGACTGCAGCTTCCGCCTCAGAGCCCTAGGAGGAGTAGTAATCACAATAAGTTACTAGATCCCCCCAAAAACTGCAGGTGGGAGGGCGGGGTGAGTTTGAAAATAGAAGAACGCTAGGGGGCAGGCCCAGGGCGGAGCCGCCTCTCTCCATCAATCCTCGGCGGATGGCGGGCGCAGCAGCGGTCAGCGGAAGTTACTGCAGTTTGTGCTTGGGCTGTGGCAGCAGCGGTGTCTCCTTGAAGAGTCTGCGGGGTGTGGACGCTCTTTGTTATCAGTGAGAGCGGTCAGCAGTCAGGGGAGAGGGGTCTTGTAGAGCAGTTGTCCCCGACAGTCTCCCCTGGGCCTCCAAGGGCTCCAGATGTTGCTCTTCAGTTCTGCCACCCCCCTGCGGAGCTCATTTCCACTGAGGGGCAGCTGCCATGGCCAACCCACCCAGGCGCCTGGGGTTTTCGGCTCTCTTTGTTCGGCTGCGGCACGGTGCCCACTGAACTGGCGGGTCTGGAGCGACCCCGGTGCCCACACTCTGGGTCCCTGTTCAGCACAGAAGACCCGTGGCCCAGCTCGCTACGGTTGGGCAGCAAGGTTCAGCCCAGGCGACAGCGGATGGCGGGCGCTGCAGGACTCCAGCTGCATTAGTTTCAGGTGCTGCGGAAGGTAGGGGTCACTGGGGGATGGTGGGACTGGCCTGCTCGTGGACCCAGGTGTGGTAGCGCCTCCTCAGTGGCCTAGGGTGGGCACAGGTCAGGGTGCCGCCCGGGTGGCCTAGGGTGGGTACAGGCTGGGTGAGCTCTGGGTTGTGGGCCTGGACCCTGGGGCACAGCATCGGGAATTGGGTGAACATGAGCTTCTGAGTCCCCGCCTTTCCCTCGGAGTCACCCAGTGGGGACTGCACATTGCTACGTCTGGAGGCCATGAGTGGGTGACACGGTGTGCCTTTAATTCGTGAAGAATGGAAGAAAGGGAAACTGAACTAGAGTGCACCCTGCTGCTTTCTTTCTTAATCAAAGCCACGTGAAACCCTTAAAGCTGTGACCCCGCCCTCCACTCCTTGAAAGAACTTCAGAGACCAGTCCCATTACTCTGATTAAAGGTGGGTTGATTAGTATCTGAGTCTCAGCACCGCAGTTTTGTTAACTAAGGATGAGTGACATACACGATGGACTTCAAATGTCAAGTGCCAGTCACCAAACCCTCCCTTTCAGTCCTCTGCCCTGGGCTCCATCCTCCATGTCCCCCAAGGCCTGGATCCCCACCCCAAGTGAGTGTTGTACAATACCTGAAGCAAAACTTTCAGCGTCCACAGCTTTGTGTTAACTATTTAGAATACAGTAGTGATCTGTAAAATAGGGAAGGAGGTTGTCAGTGATGAGTGTCAGAAGACTGTGATGGCTTGCTTGGACACTGATGCTGATTAGCATGTGAGGACTAACATGATTCTACAGAAGACTTTCCCTAGCCCCTTAATGTTATATAAATTTTGTGAAATTGCTTTCTCTCACTCACCCTGTAATGTAGTTTTTAGAGTATTAACACTGATATTCAATGTAAGGCCTCTGTAATTTACCATCACCCATACTTGACTTTTAATCTTTGAGTGCAAAATAAAGATGGTATAAGAAACCAAAAAAGACAGAAGCATTAGTGTGAGAGCTGAATTTCTACATCTGTGCTTGTCAGTCTGAACCAACTGTGGAATCCTGTGATGAGTGGCATTGCCTTTTGCAAATGAGCAAACTGGGGCCTAAGCACTAAAAACTAAAGAGAATATGTAAAACCTGAGAGGTGACCCTGACATATAACAATGTTTGATATCATCTGAATGCCACATAAAATTCAGAAATTCTTCTTCTGTGTGCAAAATAATTCATGTAGTATTAATGGGAAAGTAACTCATACTATATTTAAATTCACTGTACAGTGATCTTACTTTATGGTAAAATTTACATATATATCCAAAGTTAGAAAACTGTCAAATTATTGACACCCATTTTCATTAAGGTTTTTCATGATTTTAAGTATTAGTTTTCAAAAATCTCCCTTTAAATAAAACCATCCATAATGCATACATAATTGTGTATTCATGTCTGTATTTCCATATCAAAATATCTTTTTTTCTGAAATAACTGTAATATTGGTGTGCAATTTACTAAAATATTCTCCCGTTGATACAGTCTTTTAATTTTATTGGGTGAAGTTTTATAACTGCCCTCTCTCCTCTTTCTCCAGCCACTCTTTATGATAAAATTCAGTGAAAACTATGGATGTTTTCTCATTAAGTTCTTTTTCATAGAACCCCAGATTTCTTTAAGCTCTCCCATTTTTTCCATTCTTTAATTTTCTCCCATCTTTCTTCTCTCCTCCACATCCAACTTGAAATTCATGTTCATTAAGATAAGCTCCCATTTACAGGGTTACTTTTTAAAAAATTATATTAATGCATTACAATTATAAATAAAACTATGTTCTATTTTGACATAATTACACAAGCACAGAAAATAATTTGTTTCAATTCAAATCCCAGATTTTACCCATTAGATTTCTTCCTTGTTCCCCTGCTGCCTTTCCTCTATTCTATTGGTCTTTCTTCTATTTAATGATATATTTCAATTATTATTTATTTATTTCTATATTCATTTATTTATTCATTCTTTTTGCTATGACAGTAAAGTCCATTTTGATATAATTTTACAAGCATGGAATATATACTATTCTAATTCGGACCCCACTCTGTGAATGTACCTGGTGATGGGGTTCAGTGTGTTCTTTTCATATATATACATAGAAAATTATGTCAGTTTCATTCCACTCTCTTTCTTTTTCCTATCCCCCTCCCTTTCACCCATTCCACATTGTCTAATCTACTGAAATTCCACTATTTCCCTTATGCCCTACTTAACATAGTTTATCTTCCACATATCTGAGAAAACTTTCAACCTTTGACTTTTGGAACTGGGTTATTTCACTTTGCATGATAGTCTACAGATCTATCTATTCACTGTCAAATGCCATAAAGTCATTCTTTTTTATGTCATTCTTTTTTATGCCCAAGTAATATTCCAGGGTGTACATATACCACATTTTCTTTATTTGTTATCTGTTGAAGGGCAACCCAGTTGGTTCCATAATGTAGCTATTGCAAAGTGAGCTGCTTTAAACATTGATGTGGGCACATGATTTTAGTATGCTGATTTTAACTCCTATGTGTACTGAGGAATGAGAAAACTTGATCAAATGATGACTCCATTCCTAGTTTTTGAGGATATCCATACTGCTTTTCAGGATGGTTGCAACAATTTGTAGTTCCACCAACAATGTATGAGTGAACCTTGTTCCTTGTGTGCTCACAAGCTCCCACACTTTATTGTTACTTGTATTCATAAAAATTGCTATTCTAAGTGATGCAAAATCTCAATATGGTTTTAATTTGCATTATTCTAATAGTAGGAGAGGTTGAACATTTTTTCACATATTTATTTCCCATTTGAATTTCCTCTTCTATAAATTGTCTCCTCAATTACTTTGCCCATTTATTGAATTTTTACATTAATATTTGAATTATTGTTTGTCATGGAAATAACACTCTGAGGAGCAGATAGCAAAGGTTTGTTTCCCAATGTATAGGTTTTCTCTCCATGCTCTTGATTGTGTCTTTTTGTCTTTTGCTATGAAGAAGCTTTTTAGTTTGATGGCATCACATTTATTTTCTTTTTCTTTTTTGTTTTTTGTGGTACTGGGGATTGAACCCAGGACCTTGTTCTTACTAGGCAAGCAGTCTACCAACTGAGCTATATACACAGTCCGTGTCTTTTGATTTTAATTTTTGTGTTTCAAGTATCTTTTTGAAGAGTCAGTTTCTGTACCAATATGTTGCATCATTGATCTAACAATTTTTTTTCCAGTGTGTGCAGCATTACTGATCCAGTACTATGCCCTTGATACACATTGAGTTTAGTTTTTTTTTTTTTTTTGGTTGTAATAATATATTTTATTTTATATTTTTATTGTAAATAAATGGGATACATGTTGTTTCTCTGTACATAGAGTAAAGGCATACAATTTGTGTTAACATAAATTTACATAGGGTGATGTTGGTTGATTCATTCTGTTATTTTTCCCCTTCCCCCCACCCCTCCAATTCCTCTTTTCCCTCTATACAGTCCTTCCTTCCCCCATTCTTGCCCCCCACCCTAACCCTCACTCTAACCCTAAAACTAGCCCCTCCCAGGCCCCATTATGTATCATCATCCACTTATCAGCGAGATCATTCTTCCTTTGGTTTTTTGAGATTGGCTTATCTCACTTAGCATGATAATCTGCAATTTCGTCCATTTGCCTGCAAATGCCATAATTTTATCATTCTTTATGCCTGAGTAATATTCCATTGTATATATATGCCACAGTTTCTTTATCCATTCATCAACTGAAGGGCATCTAGGTTGGTTCCACAATCTGGCTATGGTGAATTGAGCAGCAATGAACATTCATGTGGCTGTATCTCTGTAGTATGCTGATTTTAAGTCCTGCCAAGGAGTGGGATAGCTGGGTCAAATTGTAGTTCCATTCCAAGTTTTCTAAGGAATCTCCATACTGCCCTTCCAGAATGGCTGCAATAATTTGCAACCCCACCAGCAATGTATGAGTGTACCTTTTTCCCCACATCCTCCCCAACACCTGTTGTTGCTTGTATTCTTGATAATCACCATTCTGATTGGGGTGAGATGGAATGTTAGGGTGGTTTTGATTTGCATTTCTCTTATTACTAGAGATGTTGAACATTTTTCCATATGTTTGTTGATTGTTTGTAGGTCTTCTTCTGTGAAGTGTCTGTTCATTTCCTTAGCCCATTTGTCGATTGGATTATTTGCATTCTTGGTGTAGAGTTTTTGAGTTTTTTATAGATTCTGGAGATTAGTGCTCTATCTGAAGTATGATTGGCAAAGATTTTCTCCCACTCTGTAGGCTCTTTCTTCGCATTGTTGATAGTTTCCTTTGCTGAGAGAAAGCTTTTTAGTTTGAATCTATCCCAGTTGTTCATTCTTGCTTTTATTTCTTGTGCTATGGGAGTCCTGTTGAGAAAGTCTGGTCCTAAGCCGACATGTTGAAGATCTGGACCTACTTTTTCTTCTATAACATGCAGGGTCTTTGGTCTGATTCTGAGGTCCTTAATCCATTTTGAGTTTAGTTTTGTGCACAGTGAGAGATATGGGTTTAGTTTAACTTTGTTGCATATGGATTTCCAATTTTTCCCAGCACAATTTGTTGAAGAGGCTATCTTTTCTCCATTGCATATTTTTGGCCCTTTGTCTAGTATGAGAAAATTATATTTATTTGGGTTTGTGTCCGTATCCTCTATTCTGTACCATTGATCTACCTGTCTATTTTGGTACCAATACCATGCCGTTTTTGTTACTATTGCTTTGTAGTACAGTTGAAGTTCTAGTATTGCAATACCCCCTGCTTCATTTTTCCTGCGAAGGATTGCTTTAGCAATTCGGGGTTTCTTATTCTTCCAGATGAATTTCATGATTGCTTGTTCTACTTCTGAAAGGTACATCATTGGGATTTTAATTGGAATTGCATTGAATCTGTATAGCACTTTTGGTAGTATAGCCATTTTGACAATATTAATTCTGCCTATCCACGAACATGGGAGATCTTTCCATCTTCTGAGGTGTTCTTTAATTTCTTTCTTTAGTATTCTACACTTCTCATTGTAGAGGTCTTTCACCTCTTTTGTGAGATTGATTCCCAAGTATTTTATTTTTTTCAAGGATATTGTGAATGGGGTGGTTTTCCTAACTTCTCTTTCTGAAGATTCATCACTTATGTATAAAAATGCATTAGATTTATGAGCATTGATCTTATACCCCGCTACTTTACTAAATTCATTTATGAGTTCTAAGAGTTTTCTGGTGGAACTTCCTGGTTCCTCTAAGTATATAATCATATCATCAGCAAATAGGGATAGTTTGAGTTCTTCTTTTCCAATTTGTATCCCTTTAATTTCTTTGGTCTGTCTAATTGCTCTGGCTAGAGTTTCAAGGACGATATTGAATAGGAGTGGTGAGAGAGGACATCCCTGCCTTGTTCCAGATTTTAGGGGGAATGCTTTCAGTTTTTCACCATTAAGAATGATATTAGCCATGGGCTTAGCATAGATGGCCTTTACAATATTAAGGAACGTTCCCACTATCCCTATTTTTTCTAGTGTTTTGAGCATGAAGGGGTGCTGTATTTTATCAAATGCTTTTTCTGCATCTATTGAAATAATCATGTGATTCTTGACTTTAAGTCTGTTGATATGGTGAATTACATTTATTGATTTCCTGATATTGAACCAACCTTGCATCCCTGGGATGAAACCCGTTTGATCATGGTGCACTATCTTTTTAATATTTTTTTGTATGCAATTTGCAAAAATTTTGTTGAGAATTTTTGCGTTGATGTTCATTAAGGATATTGGTCTGAAATTTTCTTTCCTCGATGTGTCTCTGTCTGGTTTAGGTATCAGGGTGATATCGGCTTCGTAGAATGAGTTTGGGAGGGTTCCCTCCTCTTCTATTTCATGGAATACTTTGAAAAGTATTGGAATGAGCTCTTCTTTAAAGGTTTTGTAGAACTCGGCTGAGAAACCATCAGGTCCTGGACTTTTCTTTGTTGGTAGGCTTTTGATGACTTCTTCTATTTCATTACTTGAAATTGGTCTATTTAAATTGTGTATGTCCTCCTCGTTTAGTTTAGGCAATTTATAAATCTCTAGAAACTTGTTGATATCTTCGAAATTTTCTATTTTGTTGGTGTATAGATTTTCAAAATAGCTTCTAATTATGTTTTGTATTTCAATCGTGTCTATTGTGATATTTCCCTGTTCATTCCGAATTTTGGTGATTTGGGTTTTCTCTCGTCTTCTCTTTGTTAGTGTGACTAAAGGTTTATCAATTTTGTTTATTTCTTCGAAGAACCAACTATTTATTTTGTCAATTTTTTGTATTGTTTCTTTTGTTTCAATTTCATTGATTTCAGCTGAGTTTAACTATTTCCTGTCTTCTACTACTTTTGGTGTTGGTCTGTTCTTCTTTTTCTAGGGCTTAGAGCTGTAGTGTTAGGTTGTTTATTTGTTGAGTTTTGCTTCTTTTATTGAATGCGCTCCATGAAATTAATTTTCCTCTAAGTACTGCTTTCATAGTGTCCCAGAGATTTTGATATGATGTTTCTTTGTTCTCATTTAACTCTCAGAATTTTTTAATTTCCTTCCTAATATATTCTGTTATCCATTCATCATATAATAGCATATTGTTTAATCTCCAGGTGTTGGAGTAATTTCTGTTTTTTACTCTTTCATTTATTTCTAATTTCAATCCATTATGATCTGATAAAAAACAAGGAAGTGTCTCTATCTTCTTGTATTTGCTAACATTAGCTTTGTGGCATAATATATGGTCTATTTTAGAGAAGGATCCATGTGCTGCTGAGAAGAAAGTGTATTCACTCTTCGTTGGATGGTATATTCTATAAATGTCTGTTAAGTCTAAATTATTGATTGTGTTATAGAGATCTATGGTTTTTTTTGTTCAATTTTTGTTTGGAAGATCTGTCCAGTGGTGAGAGAGGCGTGTTAAAATCACCTAGTATTATTGTTTGTTGTCTATTTGTTTTCTGAGATTGAGAAGGATTTGTTTGACATACATGGGTGAGCCACTGTTTGGGGCATAGATATTTATGATTGCTATGTCTTGCTGATTTATGGTTCCCTTAAGCAGTATGAAATGTCCTTCTTTATCCCTTCTGATTGACTTTGGCTTGAAGTCCACTTTATCTGAAATGAGGATGGATACCCCAGCTTTTTTGCTGGGTCCATGTGCATGGTAAGTTTTTTCCCATCCTTTCACCTTTAGTCTTTGGGTATCTCTTTCTAAGAGATGAGTCTCTTGCAGGCAACATATTGTTGGATCTTTCTTTTTTATCCAATCTGCCAGTCTATGTCTTTTGATTGATGAATTCAGGCCATTAATATTCATCGTTATTATTGAGGTATGATTTGTATTCCCGGTCATTTGAGTCATTTTATTCATTTATTTGTTTATTTTTGACACAACTTGGTTCCTCTTTATTTGAGAGTTTCTTTAGGATATCTCCTCCCTTTGCTTATTTGCTTCTTTGTTTTTCATCTCTTCTTCATGGAATATTTTGCTGAGAATGTTCTGTAATGCTGGCTTTCTTTTTGTATATTCTTTTAGCCTTTTGTTTATCATGGAATGATTTTATTTCGTCGTCAAATCTGAAGGTAAGTTTTGCTGCGTATAAGATTCTTGGTTGGCATCCATTTTGTTTTAGGGCTTGAAAAATGTTATTCCAGGCCGTTCTAGCTTTTAAGGTCTGGATTGAAAAATCTGCTGATATCCATATTGGTTTCCCCCTGAATGTAATTGGATTCTTTTCTCTCACAGCCTTTAAGATTCTGTCTTTATTTTGTATGTTAGGTATTTTCATTATAATGTGCCTTGGTGTGGGTCTGTTGTAATTTTGTGTATTTGGAGTCCTATAAGCCTCTTGAACTTGGTTTTCCATTTCATTCTTCAGACTGGGGAATTTTTCTGAAATTATCTCATTGAATAGGTTGTTCATTCCTTTGTTTTGTTTCTCTAAGTCTTCTTCAATCCCAATAATTCTCAAATTTGGCCTTTTCATGATATCCCATAGTTCTTGGAGATTCTGTTCATTGTTTCTTACCATCTTCTCTGTTTGTTCAACTTTGTTTTCGAGGTTAAATTTTTTGTCTTCAATATCTGAGGTTCTGTCTTCCAGGTGTTCTATCCTATTGGTTGTGCTTTCTATGGAGTTCTTAATTTGGTTTATTGTTTCCTTCATTTCAAGGATTTCTGTTTGGATTTTTTTTCAATATCTCTAACTCTTTATTGAAATGGTCTTTTGCTTCCTGTATATGCTCTTTTAACTTTCGATTGGTGCGTTCATTCAATGCCTGTATTTGCTCTTTCATTTCACTGTTTGCTTCCCTTATCATGTTGATTATGTACATCCTGAACTCCCTTTCTGACATTTCTTCTGCCATGCTGTCATTAGATTTTATTGATGTACCATCCATATTTGTTTGAGGCATTTTCTTCCCTTGTTTTCTCATGTCGTTCAGGTATCAGTGGACTGCAGAGATGTTGCAGATTTCCTCTATTGACTTATAATGTCCCTGAAGATTGCTAGTGTATCCCCTCTTATCCTTCAGTAGCCTGAAGTCTTAGAGGCAGTTGATACTGCGGTGTTCCCCTAGGTAGCTGCCTCTCTAGGGGTGGTGGTCTTCAGGTGGGGTATATTCCCTGCTAGTGGGCAGAGGTGCCCCTACTTGTTGACCAATGGTCATCCAAAGGGGAAATAAACTGCGGGCTGAGGCAAGGCCTGTTCGGGCCTGTGTCTCTGGTTTTACCGTCCTTGTGGGAAAACTTCACCCGGCAGGGAAGACTCACCCGGTGGGGGGGTCTCGCTGGTCAGTTCCCCTCCTAGAGGTTCCCCTCAGTCCACAACTACCACCTGGGCAGGGTAGCCTTCCCAGGCAACATTCCCAGGGGCCCGGACCTACCTCCTGGGCCTGGGAGCCTCACCCTTCACAGACTAGTCTCCTTAGGTTGCCCCTCCTAAGTGAAGCTGCCCACAGTCCTGGAACCTTCGCTCTGCCCCTCAGCTTGTCTCTGTGTAGTTCTTTCAAGAAAAGGTGCCTAGGTCCCCGGACCGGACTGTGCTATGCACCTAATCACCTGGCTATGTGACCCATCCTCTGAGCAGTCACTTGGATTCTCATACATATGCTCCAAGCCCCAGTGACCTGCCGCTCCTCTCTTCCTCCAGGCAGCCACCCAGTGTTCTGTGTGGTCGCTTGGAGACCAAGCAACTCACTGTGCACCTCCACCTCCTCAGGACAGCCCCCTTCCCGTTGTTCAGGCAGTTGCTGAGTCCAAATAGCTCGTCACCCAACTCTTTCTCTGGCAGTCGCCGGAGCCCTGGCAGATTGCTCCAAAACCAAGTGGTGTGCTGCATGGCTTCCTCTGCAAAGTTCCCCACTTTCCGAGTTCACTGCTCCAGCCGGGGGAGGGGTGTCTTGCTGCTCAGTAGGCTGCCTTGCCCAGGCGCTGTTCCCAGGGTCCCGGACCTACCTCCTGTGCCTGGGAGCCTCACCCTTTGCAGATGAGTCTCCTTAGGTTGACCCTCCTTAGAGAAGCTGCCTGCCATCCTGGAACCTTCACTCTGCGGTTTTTTCGCTCCATTTTTTCGCTCCGTTTTTTCACTCCGCTTCGCTGTCCGTGTTTACTGCTCCAGCGAGGGGAGGGGCTTCTCGGCGAGCAACTCTATTTCACAAAGTTCTCTGTGTTCCGGGTCTACCGCCCCATCCGGGACGCCTCCCCAATGGGAGAAACTCACGCGGCGGCTTTGAGTTGGTCCCAAGTCACTCACTATCTCCTCTTTTGAATCTTGAGTCCTGGAGCAACATGAAATGCAGCCGCCCTCTAGTCCGCCATCTTGAAAACCCTGAGTTTAGTTTTGTGTAGGGTGAGAGATATGGTTAACTTTCAATATATTATATATGGATTTCCAATTTTTCCAGCACTGTTTGTTGAAGAGGCTATCTTTTCTCCAATTCATGCTTTTGGTGCCTTTGTTTAATATGAGATAACTGTATCCCTGTGGGTTTGTCCTTGTGCCTTCTATTCTACTCCATTGATCTTCTTGACTCTTTTGGTGCCAATACCATGCTGTTTTGTTACTATAGCTCTAGAGTATAAAGTCTGTATGATGATACCTCCTGCTTCACTTTTCCTGCTAAGGATTGCTTAACTATTCTGGGCTTCTTATTTTTATGATTGAATTTTATGACTGCTTTTTTATTTCCATGAAGAAGGTCATTGAAATTTTGATGGAATTTTTACTGTGTCTGTAGAGTGCTTTTGGTACCATGGCCATCTTGGCAATAATAATTCTGCCTATCAAATGACATGAGAGATTCTTCTATCTTCTGAGTTTTTCCTCAAATTTTATTTAGTGTTTTTTTTTTTTTTTTTTTTTTTACTCTAGAGGTCTTTCACTTCTTTTGATAGACTGATTCCCAACTATTGTATTTATTTCTATTTGAGGGGTTATTGTGAATGGGTTAGTTTTCTTAATCTATCTTTCAGCTGATTTTTCTTGGAGTATAGGTGTACAATTGATTTATGAGTGTAAATTTTGAATCCTGCTAAACTTATGATTAAATTTATGAGTTCTACAAGTTTTCTGGTGGATTTTTGGGGTCTTGTAAGTCTAGGATTATGCTGTTAGCAAACAGGGATAGGTTTAGCCTTTCTTTTCCTAACTGTATTCCTTCAATTTCTTTCTTTTGCCTAATTGTTTTGAGTAGGTATTTTAGAACTATGATGAATAGATTGTAAAAGCAGGTATATCTTTCATTTTCCTCTTTTTGGAGGTAATGGTTACAGTTATTCTCTGTTTAGAATGCTGTGGTGTTGGTGTATTTAGTGTTTACAATGTTGAGTTACATTCCTTCTATCCCTACTTTTTCTAGTGTTTTGCTCACAAATGTATTATGCATTTTGCCAAATGCTTTTCCTGCAGCTATTGAGGTGATCAAGTGATTCCCATCTTTAAGTCTATTAATGTGATGGAGTATGTGTATTGATTTCCAGATGATAAAAGAACCTTGCAGCCCTGGGAAGAACTCCATTTGATCATGCTGCATACATTCTTAATTTTTTAAAGTAATTTGCCAATATTTTATTGAGAATCATTTATTTATGTTCATCAAGAATATTGGTGTAAAGTTTTCTTTCCTTAATATGTCTTTGTCTGATTTTCATATCAGTAATATAAACTACATAGAATGTGTTTCAAGGAGTTTTCTTCTATTCTTTTTCATATAATAATTTAAGGATGTTTGGTATGAATTCATAAAAGTCTGGTGTTATTCACCTGAGAATTCATCTGGTACTGGGATTTTCTTAGTTGGTAGTCTTTTGATGGCATCTTCAATTTCATTATCTGAAATTGATCTGCTCACATTTTTTATATAATTCCTGGTTTAATTAGGTATGTCATGTCTTTAGCAGTTTGTCAACATCTTGAAGATTTTCTCTCTTATTAGAATATAAGGGTCAAAATAGCTTTTGGTAATCCTTTGTATTTCAGTAGTACCTATAGTGATATTTCCCTTTTCATCATAGATTTTAATAAATTATTTTTTCTCTCTCTTGGTCAGCTTGGTTAAGTGTTAATCAATTTTACTTATTTTTTCAGAGAGCAACCTTTTGGATTCCTTGATTTTTAAACAATTTTTTAAAAAAATCTCAATTTCATTAATTTTGTCCCTGATTTTAACTATTTCCTGTGTTATACTGATTTCTGTGTTGATCTGTTTTTGTTTTGGGGTCAAAAGATGTAATGTTAGATTATTTGGTGTCTTTCAGGGTTTTTTTTCCAAGTATGAAGTTTTTTTGATGTATTGAAAGTTCAATGTTATGAACTTTCTTCTTAAAATCACCTTTTAGTGTCCTGGAGATTATGGTGTTTTGCATCATTATTCTCTTTTGCCTCTGTGTAATTTTTATATCACACCTAATTTCTTCTGCTTTCCATTCATCATTCACTAGTGAGTTTTTCAAACTCCAGGTATTTGGGTAAGTTTTATTTATCTTAGTCCTTATTACTAATTATTTTTTCTTTATGATCTTATAGAATGCAAGGTATTATTTATTTTTTGAAATTGCCTAAAGTTTCTTTGTGTCCTAAAATATGGTCTATTTTAGAAAAGTTTACATTTACTCCTGAGAAGAAATTGTATTCAGTCACTGATGGATGAAATATTATATATATATTAATAGAATATAAGTATAAATATATAGTCTGAATTGTACTTTTTTACTTCTGTATATTGTTTATTTATTTTGTTTATATATTCTGTCTAATGATGAGAGGTGATTATTAAAATCACTGAATATTATTGTCTTGTGGTCTTTTTGATTTTTGATATTGAGAATGGTTTGTTTGATATATGTAGATGCTCCATTTTGGGGGCATAGTCACAACTGTTAATTCTTGTTATTTTATAACTCCCTTAAACATTATGAAATGACTTTCTTTGTCTCTTTTGATTAACTTTGGATTGAACCCAACTTTATCAGATATGAGACTAGAAACACCTCCTTGCTTATTGATTCATGTGAGAGGTAAGTTTTTACCATCTATTTATCTTCAGTCTGTGTATGCCTTTGCCTGTGAACTGAGTCTGTTGGAAACAGCATATTGTTGGGTCTAGTTTTTTAATCCAATCTATGTCTTTTGATTGATGAATTAACTCCATTAAAGCACAGGATTATATTTTATTTTCTGCCATTTTGATTCATTTCTAGTTTTAAAGTTGAATTTGATTTTCCTTTGATTCTCCTAGCATAGTTTCATTCTCTGATGGGTTTTCATGTTTTCTCCATGTCTTCTTCATGAAATATTTTATTGAATATGTTTTGTAGTTCCAACTTTTAAGCTGTGAATTATTTTAATTTTTGTTTATCATGGAAGGTTTTTATTTTATCCTCAAATATGAACCTTAATTTTTCTGGTTATAGTATTCTTGGATAGTGTAAAATGTCCTTTACAATTTTGTGCAAAATATTTCAAGCCCTCCTAGCTTTTAGCATTTGGGTTAAAAAATCAGTTGAAATTATACAATGGTTTACTTCTAAATGTGATCAGACATTTCTCTCTAGTTTCTTTTCAAATTCTGTCCTTTTCTGTAATTTTGGCATTTTTATAATAATGTCCTGTAATGCTTAATTTGAATTGTCAACTTGACTGGATTAAGATATGCTGATGATTAAGGGGCCTCTGGGTGTGTCAATGAAGGTAGTGTGTCAATGTGGGATAGTGAAATGAAGTGGAGAACCCTTCTAAGCATGAGTGACACTGTCCAATTGTTACACCAACTGCAATTCCCCTCAGTACTTTGACAAGGATCCCACTGAGTAATAGAGATGTTTGCAAAGTCTCATCTCATTGGGAATTCAGTTGCGGGCTTTCCTTCCTTGCTTGCTTAATATGTGTAGGTTTACTATTAATATTTTATGTGTTTTCCCTGAAAACAGGGGTCTTAACAGAACCAGGGTTAAAAATAAAACCAGACTACTAATGGAACAGTGATTTCAGATTTAGTCATTTGTAATGAAACTCTGAGTAACCAAGATTGCTATGAGAAAATACAAAAACAGATTCTAGCTGCTGATCTTCTGTTGACTACTCTCAGATGACCTAAAGTACATAGGCAAATAACTCCAACCCCATCAGGAATGATTAACAGGAACAAAAGAAATAAAGAAAATAGAATTCCTACTGTTAAAACACCTTATGGCAATGCTTATTTAATTAATGGAATGCCATTACATCCTTACAGAGGGATGCCTCTTAAGTCCCTGGATATAGACCCTCCTTTATCTCCCATGGGATATTTAGATATAAAGTCAGGACATGTTATAGTCTGGTTTGAAAGTAAACATACATGAGTGCAAGATATTCCATTTCTTAAAAGATTAGAATTTACTAAATTCTGTAAATATTATTGGCCACCTATCCCCCAGAGAATAGCTTCTCAATGCTAAGTTCACACAGTATAAGATTATGTCACATTATTGTTAGCTTAAACTGTCTAGCACTTATTAACCACAGCAGTAGCCACACAACTGACATGTACTCAACACTGCTGAACTTGCTTTAATCTTTATGATTAGTTAAGTAATATTAATGTATCTTATTGTTTAGTTATTGGTTATCATGAGTAAGGAATTACTAAAAATAATTAGAATACTTCATTGCCCAATCTAGTAATGATTATACAAGATAGTTTTGTTATTTTTTCTTGTGATCTTTTCCTGTTCTGGAAAAGCATGTGTAACTGTCAACCTTTTAATGTAAATAAAGCTGGCTGGGAAAAAATAAAATTTAGAACTTAGCATCCATTCTTTGAGTCTGTGTTGCTTTGTTCTTCACCATGCTGACATCTACTCCCTCACCCGAGACCACCACAACCCCTGTTAGGACTGGACCCTGACACCCAATAGGATGGAATAAAAGCTGGAAGAACAAGGAAGCAGATGCAGATGCAAGCTCAGCCCTTCTTGAATGGGTTCTTGATCAGTGTTTGGATCATCTGAGAATATCAGACTTTCGCTTCTTCACTCTTCCAAAGCAGACTTTGCCAGTGATTCTCCACATAGTTTCCAGAAGCCTTGTTCTCAAACTAGGGCAACACTGTTGATCCTTCATATTCTGAGGTTTCTGTGTCTTGGACTGTGCAGCTTCTGGTTCTTCCAACTCTCCTGCTGCAGTCAGCCATTGTGGACTATTCAGGTTCTGGTCATGTGAGCCAATCTAATAAATCCTGCTTTATAATTATACTTCCTGTTGACTCTGTTCCTCTAGAGAACCCTGACTAATACTTGTCCCTTGAAATTGGTTTGTTGTAATTTTCTATATTTGGAGTCCTGTGGGACTTCTGTATTTGATTTTCCATTTCATTTTTAAGACTTAGAAATTTTTCCATTATTATTTTATTGAAAATATTGTTTAATTTCTTTAATTTGTACCTCAGAACCCATGTGAATCCTAGATTTGACTTTGTAATATCATCCCATACTTCTTGAAAATGCTGTTCATGGTCTCTTAACATCTTTTATCCATGATCAAGTTAAGTTTTAAGATTATATATATTGCCTTTTTGCCTGAAAATCTTCAAATGATCTAATCTATTGGTAATGCTTTCCATTAAATTTTAAATTTGTTTTATTGATTCTTCCATTTCAAGAATTACCAATTTGGACTAGGGTTGTGACTCAGTTGTATGTAGAGCACTTGCCTAGCATGCATGAGGCACTGGGTTTCATCTGAAGCACCACATTAAAAAAAAAAAAAATTACCAGTTGATATTTCTTCAAAATCTCTGACTTTGTAAAGAAGTGATCTTCCACTTGTATCTTCTCTGTTATTTTACTCCTTCCATCATATTTTACCTCTTAGATCATATTATCTGTGTACTTTCTATATTCCTCACCTGACATTTTCTGCACTGTGGTATCAGTGGATTCTATTGTTGAATATACTGTTTTGTTTTGGATGTTTTCTTCCATTGCTTTCACATATTGTTTATGTGTCTACCCATCTGTTCAAATGGATCTCAAGAAGGACGGCTTCTACTCTACAAGCTTTGAGGATTCCTGTAGGCTTAGGGTGACTCACAGATTGGTGGAGCTAGATAAATTTAAAACTTATGCATATGACATACAGGATTACATACTTATTTTCTATTGTGACATCTACAATGTTGTTGATCCAATATACAGAAATGGTAGGATAGCAGTTTCTATCAGTAAAGACCATAGCAATCATGAATCCTATCTATCATAAAATCAAACAGTAGGTGTTACCTTTGACTTGCTGTGTATTAATTTTTGCTATGACATTACTGGTGAGATCTGATATTTTATAAACTAAACAATCCTAAGAGAAGTTAAAAATAGAGTTAATTAAGAGATAAAAAGAAGAGATGAGTGGGTAGAAAAGGTTTGAAATTTAAAAAGTTGAATAGGGCTGATACAGAGGCAAAATATGTGTTGTTTCTGAAGGGAAGGACAAAATAAAGGAAAAAAAATTAAAGAGTGAAAGAGAATGATGAGTTTGGCTTCTATTGGTTCATCTTCTATTTATTTAGAGATATTTAAATTAGTGATTATAAGTATACATAAAATTGAAATTTACTGTGATTTATTCACATATGTACACGAGAGAGTTAGGTTTGTTTTATTCTACTATTTATCCCAGTTTTGTCCTCCCTCCTTCGCTATAACCCCTTCCTCTACTCCACAGATGAAGTTTTTATTTTTAATGAATTACCCCTTTTTCAGTTATTTCATCTAGCATTCACACATGAAGGGAAATATTTGACTTCTGACTTTCTGATTCTGACTTATTTCAAATAAAATCAAGTTCTCCGGTTTCATCAATTTTCCACCAAATGCTATCATTTTATTCTTCTGAATAACTAAGTAAAATGCCATTGTGAATATACACTATATATTCTTTATCCTTTAGTGTGTTGATGGGTATGTGGGCTGATTCTGTAATTTGGTTATTGTGTATTTTGTTGCTATAAACACTGAGGTGCTTCTCCCTCAAGAGTATGCTGATTTTAAGTATTTGGATATATATCAGGGAGTGGGACAACTGGATCATGTGGTGGTTCCATTGCAACTTTTGAAAGGGATATCCATAGGGTTTTCCAAATTGTTACACTAATTTGCTATCCTACCAACATTGAATAAGTGTACATTTTCCCCCACATTACACCTTTTGATATTCTTAATAATTCTTTTTAGATATACATGACAGTAGAGTATATTGTACATATTATACACATATGGAGTATAACTTCCCATTCTTGTGCTGTACATGATGTGGAGTTACACTGGTTTTATATATATAAAATCTCCCCCCAAAAGTTCTCTCTGATATGTGGATACTCCACATTATTCTTGAACATTGCTATTATGAGTGAGGTGAGATAAAAATCTCTATTTAGTTCTTTTTAAATGTAATAATGTTATTGAGATATAGGAAAAGAGCAGGGACACAATAATAGACTCTCCTCCATGTAGTTTTGACTTGCATTTCACTGATTTCTAGTCATGCTGAACATTATATATATATATATATATATATATATATATATATATATTTTTATATATATATATATATGTTCGCCATTTGTGTTTCTTATTTTAAGCAATATCTGTTTAAATTTTTTGACCATTTACTAATTGAGGTGGTTCAAATGGTTTTACTTGTTTTATATTCTGTATATTAATTTCCTGTCATGAGGAGCAGGTGAAAAAGATTTTATCACATTGGTTGACTCTCTATTCACATTTTTGTTCCTTTTGTTGGTCAGAAGTTTTAAAATTTGCTTTCATCCCACTTATTGATTCTTGGTTTTATTTCTTATGCTTTAGAAGTCTTATTAAGGCAGTTCATGCTTTTGTCAATATGCTCGAGTGTTGGACCTACATTTTATTTAAGCACTTCTAGAGTTTCTAGTTTAAATCCTAAGTCTTTGATCCACTGGAATTGGCTTTGTTGCAGGGTGAGAAATGAGGATCAAGTTTTATTTTTTTCTAAATATGGATATCTAATTTTCATAGAATGATTTGTTAAAAAGTCTCTCCTTCCTCCAACATATGTTTTTGGCACTTTTGTCACCTACCAGGTCACTGTATCTACATGAATTATTCTGTATTTTCTATTCCATTGATCTTAAGGTCTGTTTTGGTAATACAATTTGTATACAAAAGCTCTACAACATAATTGGTTATCTGGTATTGTGATGCTTTCAGCATCCTTTTTTTCATTCAGGGTGCTTTGGATAATCTATGTCTTTTAATTGTCCAAATAAATTTTAGAATTTTTTAGATGAATGGTTGCTGGATGTTGTCAGAAGACTTTTCTGCTTTTTTTTTGTCAGTGTATCTTGTAAAGAATGCCATTGATAATTTGATGGGATTATATTGAGTCTATTTACTGCTGTAGGTAGTACAGCGATTTTGATAATATTAATCCTACTTATTCAAGAACATGGTAAGTATTTCCACCTCCTAAGGTCTGCTTCCATTTTTTTAAATTCAGTGTTCTTTGGTTTTTATTGTTGATGTCTTTTACCTCATCGGTTAGATATTTTCCCAAGTAATTTTTAGGATACTGTGATTGAGATATTTTTCCCAATTTTATTTGTAACAGGTTAAATCTCACAATAAAGTAATGCTATTGATTTATGTATGTTGTTCTTATATCCAGCTCCTTTAGTAAATGTATTTATCATCTTTATAAATTAGCTAATGTAGCATTTTAAATCTTCCAATTTTTTTTCCCTATGTGCATGCCATTAGATTTCTTCTCTTGCCTGATTGCTCTGGCTTGAATTTCAATTTGAATAGGAGTAGTGATAGTTTATATCCTTGTTTTCTTCTTGTTTTTTAGAGAAAATGCCTTACTTTTTCTCTATTTACTATAATGTTAGCATTGGGTTTCTCATATTCAGCTTTTATAATGTTGAAGAAATTTCCTTCCATCACTAGTTCCTCTAGAGTTTTAGATGAATGGTTGCTGGATGTTGTCAGAAGACTTTTCTGCTTCTGTTGAGATAATAATGTGAATTTGTAATTAAATCTGTTTATGCAGTGAATTATACACACACACACACATACATATACTTAGTAATATGTAAGATATTGCTGTATAGAGTCATATGAAAAATTTATTTTTTTGGTACAGGGGATTTAACCTAGCCATGACTTGCTGACTAGCAACATATGCTACTAGTCACTTTTTAAATGTTTTCAATGGCAGATGCCCAGAGGATTTTTTCCTGGTCACTGAAGCTGCTCACACAGCCACCACAGACTTCACCACAGATGCTGCCTGTGAAGATGCCACCAAAAGCATTATACAGATTTAATGCAGTTCCTATTAAAATTCCAAAGACATTCTTCATAGAACTAGAATAAGCAATATGAAATTCATTTGGAAAAATAAGAGACCCATAATAGCCAAATCAATCCTTAGCAAGAAAAGTGAGGCAGGTGGCATCACAATACCAGACCTCAAACTATACTACAGAGCTATATTAATAAAAAGAGTATGGTATTGACAACAAAACAGACTTGTAGGCCAGTGGTACAGAAAAGAAGACACAGAGACAAACCCACATAAATACAGGTATCTCATATGAAACAAAGATGCCAAAAATATCCACCACAGAAAAGATAGCTTATTCAACAAATAGTGCTGAGAAAATGGAAAACCACATGTAACAAAATGAAATTAAATCCTTGTCTCTCACCCTGCACAAAACTCAATGCATTGTGGGTCAAAGACTTAGGCACTAGAACAGAGACCCTGTGACTACTAGAAAAAAAAAATTAGACCCAAATCTACACCATGTCAGGCTAGGACTTGACTTCCTTACCAACACCCCTAAAGAACAAGAAGTTAAATCAAGACTCAATAGGTGGAATGAACTTAAACTAAAAAGCTTCTTTTCAGCACAAGACAAAATCCAACAATGTGAAGTGAGAGCCTACAGATTGGAAGAAAATCTTTTCCACATGCATCTCAGATAAAGCATCAATTTTTAGGATATATAAAGAACTCAAAAAATTAAACATACATACACATACACAAACACACACAAATTAATAATCCAATTAATAAATGGACTAAGGAACTGAACAGACATCTCACAGAAAAAGATATAGAATTGATCAACAAATACATAAAAATCTGTAGCAATTAGAGAAATGCAAATCAAAAAACTAAGATTTCATCTCACTCCAATCAGAATGGCAATTATCAATAATATAAGCAACAATGATGTAGGTGAGGATGTGAGGGGAAAATGTACACTCATTTATTGCTGGTGGGAATGCAAATTGGTGCAACCAATATAGAAAGTATTATGTAGATTCTTCAAAAAGCTTAGAATTGAACCAGTTATCCCACTCCTTGATTTATACCCAAAGGGCTTAAAATCAATATACTGCAGTGGCACATCCATATTAATGTTTATAACAGCTCAATTCACAATAGTTAAACTATGGAACCAACCTAGATGCCCTTCAACAGATGGATAAAGAAAATGTGAGATATGTGTGTGTGTATATATACTTACATATATACACACTATATTTTGAGATATTATAGATTCATGGAATATATCTTATTCTAATTAGTATCCCATTCTTGTGGTTGAACATGATGTGGAAGTTCACTGGTCGTGTATTCATAGATGAACATAGGAAAGTTATGTCCAATGCATTTGCATGTCCTATCCCCATGCCACTTTCTTACCTTCATTCACCTTTGTCTAATACAATAAACTTGTTATTCCTTCCCACCACTTATGTGTTAGCAACCACATATCAGAATATTTGACCTTTGGTTTTTTGTGACTGGCATATTTTACTTAGCATGATAGTCTCTAGTTCCACCCATTTACTGGCAAATGCCATAATTTCATTCTTCTTTATGGCAGAGTAATATTTTATTGTTTGTATATACCACATTTTCTTTATCCATTCATCTGTCAAGGAGCACATAGTAGGGATCCACAGCTATGCTCTTCAAAGTGAGCTCCTATAAGAATTGATGTGGCTGCATCACTCTAGTATACTAATTTTAAACCCTTTCTATATATACTGAGGAGTAGGATAACTGGGTCAAATGGTCACTCTATTCCAAGGTTTTTGAGGAATCTCCATGCTGCTTTCCAGAGTGGTTGCACCAATTTGCAGTACCACCAGCAATGTATGAGAGAGCATTATCCCCCATATTCTCACCAACATTATTACCTGTATTCTTGATATTTGACATTCTGACTGGAGTGGGAGGTAATCTCATTGTAGTTTTGATTTGCATTTATTTACATGCTATACATATTGAGCATTTTTTCATATATTTGTTGACAATTTGTTTTTCTTCTATGAAGTGCCTGCTAAATTTCTTTGCCCATTTAATGGTTGGGTTATTGTATGTATGTGTGTGTGTGTTAAGTTTTTTGAGTTCTTTATATGTCCTAGAGTTTAATGCTCTCCTGAAGTACAGGTGGGAAAGATTTCTCCCATTCTGTAGGCATTCTGATCACATTCTTGTAATCTTTTCTGTGAGGACTATTTTATTTCATGCATTTATCGATTCTTGATTTTACCTATTGTGCTTTAGAAATCTTGTTGAGGATGTCAGTTCCTATGCCAAAATGGTGGACAAATTGTCCTCTATTTTTTTTTTTCTATCAGGTAAACATTATCTTCTAATGTCTAGGTCCTTGACCTAAAGTGAGTTGAGTTTTGTGCAGGCTGAAGATGAGAGGATAAGTTTTACTATACATGGATTTCCAGTTTACCCAGCACCATGTGCTGAAGAGTCATGTGTTTGTGGCACCTATTACTAGAATGAATTAACTGCATATATGTAGGTTTGTTTCTGTGTTTCTGTCATGTTGGTCTTCATGTCTGTTTGGGTGCCAATAGCTTGCTGTTTTTGTTACTATAGCTCTGTAGTATAACTTAAGGTGTAATGTTGTGTTGCCTCCTGCTTCACTTTTCTAATAAGGATTGCTTTAGTTATTCCGATCCACTTGTTTTTCTAAATAAATTTCATGATTGACTTTTCTATTTCTATGAAGAAAATCATTGGAATTTTTATACAAAGAGAGTTAAATCTCTATAATTCTTTTGGTAGTATGGCCATTTTGGAATATTAATTCTGCCTATCCAAGAACATGGGAGATCTTTCAATCTTCTAATTTCTTCTTCAATTACTTTTTTTAATGTTCTGTAGTTTTCATTGTAGAGGTAATTCACCTCTTTTGTTAGATTGATACCTGAGCATTTTTTGTGCCTATTATAAATGGGAGAGTTTCCTAATTTCATTTCAGTTGATTCCTCAGTGATAAATAGGAGCACAATGGGTTTATGAGTGTTAATTATGAACCCTGTTAATTTGCATAATCTGTTATTGAATTGTAGAAGCCTTCTGGTGGAGTTCTTGGGTATTCTAAATATAGAATCATGTCATTGGCAAATAGAGATAATTTAAGATCTTCTTTTCCTATTCATATCACTTTAATTTCTTTCTTTTGTTTAATTGTTCCAGTGAGGTTTTTAAGTACTAAGTTGAATAGAAGTACTAAAATAAAGGGCATCCCTCTCATGTTCCAGTTTCTAAAGAAAAAAATTCAATTTTTTTTTTCAATTTAGAATGATAGTGGCCTTGGATTTAGCATATATAGCATTTACAATATTGAGGAATGTTCCAACTATCCCTAATTTATTTAGTATATAGAGTATGAATGGATGCTGAATTTTGTCAAATGCTTTTTCTTTGGCTATTGTGATAATCCTGTGATTATTGTGTTTAATCTATTGATGTAATGAATTATTTTATTGATTTATGTATGTTGGACCATCCTTATATTCCTGGCATAAAACTCACTTGATCATGGTACTCTATATTTTTAAAAATGATTTTGTATGGAATTTGACAGTATTTTCTTTAGAGTTTTTGCATCTATATTCATCAGGGATATTAGTCTGAAGTTTTCTTTCCTTGATGAATCTTTGTCTGATTTTGGCTTCAGGGTGAAACAAGGATCATAGAATGAATTTTGAAATGTTTTCCCCTTTTCTGTTTCATGGAATAATTTGAGAAATATTGGGGTAAAATCTTCTTTGAAGGACTGAAGTAACTTGGCTGAGAATCTATTTGGTCCTTTTTTGGGGGGGTAGGCTTTTGATGGCATTTTCTATTTCATTGCTTGAAATTAGCATGCTTTAATATTCTATATCCTCCTACATTAATTTGTGTAGGTCATATTTCTTTAGAAATTTGTTGATCTCTTTGTGATTTTCTATTGTATTAAATTATAGATTTTCACAATAGTTTCTATCTGCATTTAAGTAGTATCTGTGATGATATTTTTATCATAAATTCTAATTTGAGGTTTCTTTTCATTAGCTTGACTAAGTGTTTATTAGTTTTCAAAGAAGCAACTTTTTGTTTCAATGACTTTTTAAACTTTCTGCTTCAATTTTAGTGATTTTGGTACTGATTTTATTTATTTTCTGTCTTCTATTGTTTTGGTATAGATTTATTCTTTTCTTAGGCTTTGAGATGTAATTTTAAGTTATTTAGTTGGGATTTTCTATTCTTTTATCAAATGAACACAATGCAATAATCTTTCCTCTTAGAAGTTCCTTCATAGTGTCCCAGTAATTGTGATTTGCTGTCTCACTTTTCTCATTTACCTCTGTATTTTATTAATTTCATCACTAATTTATTCAGCTCTCCATTATCTATTCAATATTGTAGTATTTATTGTCCAGTTGTCAGGGTAGTCTCTCTTTTTCATTTTATCATTGATTTCTCATTTCCTTCTTTTATGATCTGATATAGTCCAAGGTATTAGCACTATAGTTTGTATTTATACAGAGTTGCTTTGTGGTTTAAAATATAATATATTTTAGTGAAGGATCAATGTGTTATTGAGAAAAAAAGTGTATTCAGTCACTAATGGTTGAAATATTCTATATGTTAGTTTTGTCTGAATTATTAATTGTATTGTATATTTTTATACCTTCTTTATTTAGTTTTTGGTTGGAGGCTCTATCAGTTGTTAATAGGGAATATTTTAAAATCACCCAGTATCATTGTGTTTTGGTTTATTTGATTCTTGAAATTGAGAAAGGTTTGATATATGTAGATGCTCCATTTTCCAGGGCATGGATATTTATAATTGGTATGTCTTCTTGATGTATAATTCCCTTAAGCAGTATGATACAACAATCTTTGATCCATTTGATTAACTTTGACCTTCATGTCCACTCTATCTGATATAAGGATATTAAAGTCTCCTTGTATATGAGTCCCAAGTGATTGATATTTTTTTTTCCATCCTTAAACCCTAACTTGTGAATGTCTTTGCCCATGAGGACAGTATTTTGGAGATAGCATATTATTGGGTCTTCCTTTTTAATCCAATATTACAGACAATTTTTTTTTTGGCAGTGCTGGGGATCAAACCCAGGGTCCTGTGCTTGAAAGGCAGGCATTTTACCAACTTAGCTATCTCCCCAGCCTGAGACTATGCCTTTTGATTGATGAATTGTGACATTGATATTCAATGTTATTGAGATATAATTTTTATTTCCGATCATTTTAAATTATTCCCCATTTTTAATTTGTTTTTATATGGCAGTTTCCATTTCCCTGGATCACCTGTTTTATACACATCCCCAAAACATACACAGACACTTTTGCCATGATTTGTTCATGACTTAGTCTGAAGAGCTTAGATTCCTAAAGTTGTCATTAGGTCAGTCATTAGAAACTTCTTCCTCAGGATCTTCAGATCTCAGTTCTGTTAACTTTAATTTGTTTCCCATCTGCCCACAAATGTCTTCTTCAGTTGCTAGACAGAGATGTAGGTGGAAGGTATCCAAAGAATTAGGGTCCTCACTATCAGGTTTTCTCCTTTCTGGCATTACCTCTCACTTTCCATGATCTGGGGATTAACTCTCTGTTTTCTGGGTCTTCATGAACCCAGGCTACAGGTTTCTTTAAAGATGTTTTATCACCCTCCATCCTGTGGCCTCTTCTCAAGTAAAAAGAAGAAGGAAAACCAGTTCCCACCCCAATGACATGACATTGCCTTTTTCATAGTGTTAATTGGATCTCTATTCTGTGTCCTGACTTAGTCCTTCTTTACTGTTTTCAGGTAGGATTTCTTTTGTTCCTTTGTCTAGAGTTTATAATTGTCTCTGTGTATGTGCTGGAGATAGGAAGAGACTCAACCACACTAAGAAATACAATTATAGAGCTATGTTTTTATATTAAAATGGTGTGAAAATTCATAAACTTTTTGTGAAAATTAAACACATATGACACCCAAAAATTCTTGGCACTATGTTCTGAAGTCTTTCTAACTTCTTCCTATTTTTCTAATTATGTATCTTTTCCCATATAAACCCATCTTTATTTTTGTTCAATGCACTCTGCCAGATGTTCCATCTCTTGAAATCTTTCTCACCACAGCAGCATGGCTTCTTTTCCTTAACACGTTTCCAGGGCCTTCCCCTCAGTCATCCTTGCTAAGCACTACCATGTCATGGCCAGCAACTGCCATGAAGTGTATGTTGTCTTTCAGTTTTCAGATCAAGTGTGGACTATTGAAATGATATGTCCTAATGTCATACAAAGAGAAGGAAAATGTCACATGAGAACTTTTCCACACCATTTATCAAGAAAACCCAAATGTGCTTCCTTGAGTGTTGAGATCTTAAGATCATCTTCAAAAGATATTCTAGTCTGCCTTTTGCTGTGCTATTGAGGATCAGGAAAATGAATTAAGTAGCCTGGAAATAATTAACTGCTATGTGTAATTAACTGCTATGTGTATGTTGACAGTGTTGTGAACTTTCATCTTTCATTTTAAGAAGAGTTATTTTATTTTGGATGAGTTTCTTTTGGGAGGGAAAGTTAAGGAAACATCCAAAAATGTTTTTAAAGCAATTGAGCAAGCTTATCTACTATAGGAGTTGCAACATGAATATTTAATGTCCCTGTGCAATAAGTGAATACTCACCAAATATGCACAATTTTGCAGAGGAAATTGGGAGCTGAAATATTTATGAAGAAAATATTCTCACCTTGGTAACTATCATATAAAATAATAATAGAATATTCTAGAACCAGTACCATTACAATTCTGTTTTCTTGTTTGCATTCATCTTTCCTGTATTATTTCATTCTATATATGATCTTAATATGTTTTATTCTTCTGACAAGTTATGATGCAAATGTTTTGAGTAATAGTTCATCTTCAACATGTGCATTTTACAAGTAATGAAGCATCTGTGATTATTTTATAAGAGAAAACAACATTCATTGTTGCTTATTAAAAAGAATTTGGTTGACATACTCTGTCCAAGTAAAGAGTCCCATAATATTTTGTCAGGGGCAGGCTCTAAGGGTCCCAGAGCCGCACCGTGGCCTGATCTCTAAGATGGCACCTGGCAGCTTGCCAGACATAGCTGCACTCATAAACAAGTTTTAGGAAGTAACTCTGGTTGGCTGTTGTACATGAGGCAATCCTGGTATCTGCCTGGAGACTGTTCCTTGGTAGGCTGACTTTCCTGGTAGTCTACTGTCTGATAGGCTGATGTTCTCGATATAAGTCTGAGACTTGCAGAATAAACTCCTTTTGGTTCCTTTGATCAAGAAGAGTGTACGCGTTGTGATTGTCCCCACGGGCGGTGGGCGATCATAAGTTGTGACAAAACCCGGGAACTCGAGTTACAAAGAAGGAACTGATCAGGTAAATACAGGGTAAGTAAAGTAGTCTGGCCAGGTTAAAGTTTGCAGAATAAGCGATGGAGTTAAAGTTCGCAGGATAAGCCACGGAGTTAAAGTTCGCGGGGTAAGCGACGGAGTTAAAGTTCGTGGAATAAGTGACGGAGACTAAGTGTTTGTGTGTGCTTTTGCTTTTGTTTTATTAGTTAAAGTGGTCTGCCTTTTGGTTTGTTTAGCAGTAGCTAATGGGCACTGAAATGTCACGAATGCACATGGAAGGTCCCTTAAAGGATTTTCCCTACAGACCTAAAAGGTCCCTTACCTCCTGATACATTTGGAATTTTATTAGGTAGGAGCTCTAGTGCACTCAGGGGACTTAGTTATCCATGGAGTTATTGACTCTGATTTTACAGGATAAATTAAGGTTCTTGCACATTCTCCTCAAGAAATTATCTCCATATCATCTGGGGACCGCAGAGCTCAGCTTTTGATTATTCCCAGCCTTCATAATAATTTTCCATCAACCACAGCAACCAGGGGAAATGCAGGTTTGGGATCTTCTAGAGTTGATTTTGCCTGTCTTACCATGGACTTAAAAAATAGACCAATGCTTAAAATAAAGATTAAAAATAGAGAATTTTTGGGACTCCTAGATACAGGAGCTGATACTAGCATTATTAACCTAAATGATTGGCCAAAAGAATGGCCTCTACAAGTAGCAGAACAAACCCTGAGGGGATTGGGTGAAGCTACTAGCCCACAAAGGAGTAGTTCTGTATTGACATGGAAAAATAATGAGGGCCAACAGGGAACATTTCAACCTTATGTCTTAGACCATTTACCTGTTAATTTGTGGGGCAGAGATATTCTCATGCAAATGGATTTAGTACTCACTACAGAAGGCCATTATAGCCAAAAGGCTCAAAATCTAATAGTAAAACATGGTCATAAATGGGACAAGGGGCTTGGCTGCTATGGCCAGGGAAATACCCAGCCAATTAGTGTTAAGGGCAATCAAGATTGCCAAGGCTTGGGTTTTTCCTTGGGGCCACTGAACAAAAGTATGTAAAAATAACTTGGAAATCCAATGCACCAGTGTGGGTCTCTCAGTGGTCCCTGACATTAGAAAAACTTAAAGCGGCCCAAGAACTGGTACAACAACAATTAGAAGCAAATCATATTAGACCTTCAACTTCTCCTTGGAATACCCCTATTTTTGTTATAAAAAAGAAATCAGGAAAATGGAGGCTCCTTCATGACTTAAGAGCTATTAATGCTACTATGCAATCTATGGGGCCAACTCAGGGCTTCCAGTCCTTACTGCTTTACCAAAAGATTGGCCTACAATAATTATAGACATAAAAGAATCTTAAAGGCACTTAAATCATCTATCACAGTGTTTGGAATTCATCCAGCTACTCTCATTATTCCCTATGATAAGCATCAACTTTCTTGGTTATGTAATTTCATGGATTCTTGGACTGTTGTTAGATGCTCCACTCAAGCTAACTTTGATATTCACTATCCTAAACATCCTTATACACAATTTTGTAGTAATAATTCTGTAATATTCCCAAGAGTTACCAGACACCAACCTGTTCCTAAGGCTCCTGTGATTTTCACTGATGGATCCAAAACAGGGGCTGGAGCTATTTGTTATCAAGATAAAGTCCAAACATTCCTTTTCCCTAACTCTTCTGCTCAACAAACAGAACTCTTAACAGTTCTTGAAGTTTTTAAAATGTTCCCTAATAGTCCATTCAGTGTTTACTCAGATAGTTTATATGTAGTTCAAGCTCTCAGTAACTTAGAATGTGCAGGGCTTATTGCCTCAAACTCTACTATTTTTCATCCTTTACAGACTTTACAACAAATGATTTGGGATTGTTATAATTCTTTCTTTATTGGACATATCAGAGCTCATACCAATTTACCTGGACCTTTAGCTCTAGGGAATAATGCAGCAGACATAGCAACTAAGGATTCCCACATTTTTTCTGCGATTGAGGCAGCAAAAAATTATCAACAACAATTCCATGTTAATTCTACAACATTAAAACTGAAGTTTCCCATAACTAAAGAAACTACACGTGCTATTGTTAAATCTTGTGGCCAGTGTACAGTCCTCCATCATCTACCTTCTCTAGGAGTTAATCCTAAAGGACTGTTACCTAATCATCTATGGCAAATGGATGTTACTCACATTCCTGAATTTGGTAACCTTAAACAACTTAAAACGGACAATGGTCCTGCTTATACTTCAACCTCTTTTAACCAATTTCTCACTAAATTTGAAATAACTCTAACCATAGTTATACCTTATAACCCACAAGGACAAGATATTGTTGAACGTGTACATCTCACCCTCAAAAATACTCTTTATAAACAAAAAGGGGGAATATGGGAGGCCTTCAGGTCCCTTAAAGATAAATTTTCTCTTTGCCTCCTTATTTTAAATTTTTTAACTCTGGATAATGAGGGTCACTCTGTCACCAAGAGACATGGCAATCAGAAACAACATTATAGAGTGATGGTAAAATGGAAGGATGTTCTTACTGGACAATGGAACGGCCCGGACCCGGTGCTTTACTGGAGTTGCGGCTTGGTTTGTGTGTTTCCACAGGATAAAACGTCACCTATGTGGGTTTCTGAATGACTGACTTGACCAGTGGCAATGCTACCAACAAGTAATTCAGATCAACAAAATGAAGACACCAAAGACACTCCTGATGATCACGCTATTGACAGTCTTTCACCCCTTAGCCACGCTTTCTTTTTGACCAGGTGAAAATGGTTCTACATTTCAAGAATACACAAAAAACTTAACAGGAGATGCTGTTTTACTTTCAGGATGGGTACCTCGCAGACATAATGTTACAGAAACTACTTTCAAAACCCCTAGAATGTTCCCTCCTTGTAATCCTAAACACAGTACACCTCCTATATGGACAGGTTGTCAACATGCAGGACCAGTGACTCCTGTACAAAATAGATTTTTTTTTTCACTCCCAATTTCACTTCTTTCACTGCTAATGATAACTTCACTAATAATGTTCAATTAGTCATGAAACGTGTCAACCCTTTTGACAATTGTATGCTTTTCACTACAGCTCAGGATATATGAACTTACAATCTTTTTTCAGTCTCTTAGGAGGGACATTTTGGCTATGTACTTGGAACTCCTCTACATGGACAAACAATTCTAGGTTCACTAGTGCTGCCTCACAATCTACGTGTACCAGAAATATTACCTTTCCACCTACCCCAATTTGTGTGTCCCCCCTTTTTTATGTTTTTAACTTCTTCTCTTCTCAATTGCACCTTGAGCAAATGCGTATTCCTACCTTCCTACCTGTTCCAGTCTCTGTTACAGATACAGAACTGCCAGTACTACTATCTAGAGACAAGAGAGATTTTGGCATCACAGCGGCTGTGGTCACTACAAAAGTGGTTTCTGCAACAGCAGCACTAGCAACTGCCATACCTACAGCAACAGCAGTCAATCACTTGGCCAAAAATATAGCTACAGCCTTACAGACTCAAGAAGCTCTAAACAACCATTTAAAGGCAGGCATACTCCTTGTAAATCAAAGAGTGGACTTACTACAAGAACAAGTGGATATCTTGTAAGAACTTTTGGGACTAGGGATGTGTTTATCCTTTAAGAGCAGTGTATGTCCCCCCTGTTGCTTATAATAACCTTAGCTCTGTAGCTATATTACCTAAAAATCTCTCTGTCTACCTTACTGGCAATTGGTCATCTACGTTTGATAATTTAACCAGTCAGCTACGAGCTGAAATACTCAGAGTCAATGCCACCAGGGTTCAAGTTGCATCAGTATCCAAGATGTTCTCTTTGTTATCTAAAGTCCTGGGATTGACAAAACAGTGGGCTGGAACAGTAGCTGTCCTGATTATTATCTGCTTAGGGATAGCCTATGTTATACACAGCCAAATCAGAGCTCACCAAGATGCTCGACATCATCAACGGTCTATAGTACAGGCTTTGACAGTCATTGAGACAGGCACATCCCCCCAAGTATGGCTAAGCATGCTGGACCAGTAGTCAAAGATGGGTAAGATCCGTGGAAATGCATACCAACCTAAGACAGGATTCTGACGCCTGGAGGTCAGAATTCCAATGACGGTAAGGATGTAATTTGCCATGGACAACCTAAGACAGGCATGGCTCCAAGTCATCTTTTCTTTATTTAAAGAATAAGGGGGAGATGTCAGGGATGGGCTCTGAGGGCCCCAGAGCCGCACCCTGGCCTAATCTCTAAGATGGTGCCTGGCAGCTTGCCAGACATAGCTGCACTCATAAACAAGTTTTAGGAAGTAACTCTGGTTGGCTGTTGTACATGAGGCGATCCTGGTATCTGCCTGGAGACTGTTCCTTGATAGGCTGACTTTCCTGGTAGTCTACTCTCTGATAGGCTGATGTTCTTGATATAAGTCTGAGACTTGCAGAATAAACTCCTTTTGGTTCCTGTGATCAAGAAGAGCATACGCATTGTGATTGTCCCCGTGGGCGGTGGGCAATCATAATATTTAGTGTTGATCAGTCTTCAGTTGTTGAAGGGGAACAAAAAAAAGCAAAACTATAGTGTGATTTTCTTGCAAACTGACTTAGAATGTTCTAATGTACTACATAAGAGTACATTAAATAACACAAGAAACTAAAATTAATTTGTACTCATGTAAAATATTTAAAAATTTCAGTTAAGAAATTTTGTAGTGCCGTATTTATTGAATCACATTTGTGCCATATTACGATATTGATCAGTCTTTTTAAGAACTTTCAGAAAGCTATGTTAGAAGTGTATTCTACACTATATATTGCTCAGTGATACCCTTTCCATGTATTAATACTGAACTTATTTATGTAGTTCAAAAATTCTTATGTGTCTCAATACCTAAATGTTTATATATTGTAAACAAAATATATTTATGAAATTGTTTTTTTATTTTGCAGCCACTCTGGCATAAAAATAAGGATATCTCATAAATAAAAGCTGCACTCCAATTAACTCAGTGGATATTTTGGACCACTCCACCCCTCCATTATTCATTTTTCTCCCAAAATATCCCCATACCCCCACAGTGGAACCATATAATAAAAACACTAAGTCCTTGAGATGTATGGTTTGCATCTAGATATCATTTGAGTACTTTCAAATAATGTACAGTTCATCATGTAAGAAACATATTTTGTGGTCACAGTTACCTTAAAAAGTAATTATATTCAGGGACTAGCCTGTTCACTTTGGATGTTGTGTGCTGACCTGTAACAAGGTGTTGCTTTTCTTATCTGTATTTAGCTGCTTGCTTTAAATTAGTAGATCAAGAAATAGCTTTTCTTGAAAGTTTAAAATAAACTTATATCATCTAAAATAAAATAATAGCAATTATCAAAGTTATTTCCATGTGGACTTGTATAAATGAAGGTTTTTCTGTTTCTGTCATTATTATAAAATAAAATTATTTCATCTGAAATAAAATAATAGCAACTATCAAAGTTATTTCCATGTGGACTAGTATAAATGAAGGTTTTCCTGTTTGTGTCATTATTACTTTTCTTCCTCCTCCTTTTTATGTGGAGTACTCAAACATTTCCTACTTTTGTTACATCTGAATCTGTTAATACCTGAAACTCATTATTCCACTACCCAACTCTGTAGCCCCAATCTAACACTATTGCTTTGATTCTTAGGAAATATTTAGCCAAACACACAGCCCTTATATTTTTCACTGAGAAATGAACTCATACTTGGGATGAACTTTTTCTGTCCTCTTTAGAAAGTTTTTGAACAGGTATTTTTAAAATATTTTCTTAAAGATGGATTTAATTTAGTAATGTATTTCACTTAAATATATCCAAAGTATCTTTTCCACATTACCAATAGAACAATTAAAATTTAATTAAAGTTGAAATTTTGTGAGATAATAAATGCTTATCACTCTCCTAGGCAACTAAGTGTTTTTAGTTTTTTAAAAATACATTTAATATGTACTGACTTAACCATTATTATGTTTGTTATCATGAAAATACTTCATGCTGTTTTGCAACCATCACCATTATCTGTCTCTGAGAATTCTTTTTATCTTGTAAAACTAAAGATTTGTACCAGGTAATCAGTAATTCCAATTTCACTTTTTATCCCAGCAGCTACCTTTTCTATTTTCTTTTCCTATGATATTCTTTACAATTATTGAATTATTTTATATTCTTTTCCTACTAAGTTTTTGAAATTTGATGTGTATTTCACATTTATGGCACAAGTCAGTTTGTACTAACTTCTTTCAGGTACTCATTAGCCACATTTGGCTATTGAGTGCTGTTTCAAATAGCCAGACTCTATGCTATAATGTATACTGAGTCCATATAGAATTGATCTGTTACCATGTGATATAAATCATTTCTGTTACACTTTCTTAATTTTATTCTTATTTATCATTATGAACAATAGGCAGCTTCCAGTTTCCAAAAATTTTGAAATAGGCAGGTCCCAATTAAAAAAAAAAAAAAAAACTTGTCTGCCCAGATTCTGAAATGATGTCTATGTAGTTGGTTAGACATCAGTAACCATATAACTATGTTTTAAAAGTTTGCTAAGAAGTTGGTGGTTATGAGCTACCAGCTTTTAGGACTTTTGTAGAATGTAGATGTCTTGATGTCTCTGTTGGAGTTGACAAAATTACCATGCTTGATGACTTGCTAGAGGGACTCTCTCTAGGGTCTCTAGAGTAAAGTCTTATTTCAGATTCATCTAGAGAGATGAGAATGACATAGTTTGGTTCATCTTAAATATCTAGTATATTTAAATGGATGGCATTGATGACTGACTGTTAAGGTAGTTCCATAAGTTTGACAGTCAGATATGAGATACCATTTAGGACAGCCCTATACTAAACAGGTACCTTTCTGGATTCAACTTTTGATTTCATTAATTGAGCAAGTAAGTGTTCTTTTGGTTCTCAAAAACTACTACAGCAAAGAAATCTCTTTTCCCACTGACTAGTAAAGTTCTGACATAAACCTGCATTGTTTTCATTTTTCTTGATGGGATCAAAACTACCAATAAACAATTGTGTTTGAATCATATTTTTTTAAAATAAGATAATAATGGTTTTGTCAGGTAGCATTCAAGTATTGATTCATAGTCTGAGACTACCAAACTTACCTCATAATAGTTTTGCAAGGGACTGGTGTTTTTGTGAGGACTCAGTTACAGTTTAGACCCTCAAGGCTTCACCTTTTATTCTACTGTGCACCTAAACCCAAGCACTTTCCTGCCAGTATCAGCAACCCCTACCAAGAAAGTGGCAGTCTGTGTACACTTAAGATCTCTTGACTCTCAGTTCTCTCTTGACTCTCAGTTCTCTCCTTTTTAAATTTGCTTCTTGGGTATTGCCTATACATTCCTGTAACCACTTTTACATATTTAAACTTTATATTTTGATCTTCATTTCATTGAGGTAGGAAAATTTTCAAATATTGCTAGGAATATAAGGCATGTTTAAATTCTTTAACTTTTTAAGTGTAATTATTTTTATTATTTAAAAATTTAAATTTTTATTTATTTAAAAATTTAAATTTTTATTTATTTAAAAATTTAAATTTTTAAGTGTAAAATTTGTGACTGTACATGTATCTGATATCAAATTTTAAGAGATTAGAAGTCAATCATCAATACAATCATTTTTGCTGCCAAGTTAAATTTTTGCCTAGATGTCAACATAAAATTTCTCCAGAATCTCTTTATAATAGAAGTGTATTCCATTATCATTTGCAACTGCTTATGAATATTAATTGGATTTCTTTTAGTATTGTTACCTAGACAAAAATACAAAAATAAGGTAAATTTTAATATTGATTTGTTAAGAAACCCTTGAGTTCAATTTCTAAAGTACTATTTTTAAATAACTATTATTCATTAAAGTTTGAATGTATATTTCCAGGCTGTAATTTTTATTCAACTCTGGATAATGAATTGAATGCAAGTTATTTCATAATGTTTCATAATCCAAGAGTGTAAAAGGATTTTTTAGTACTTCTTATTTGAAGATATTTGAGTTAATGTTTTGGTCTCTTAACTGCACACTTACACATCTGAGTATAAAAGACTGTTATGATCTGACTTGTGTGTGTTCATTTTATATATTTTACCTGCAATAAAAATTACATAGTTGGATAAAATAAATATTTATTAAGTTAAACATTTTCTAATTTTCCAAAACAGATATTGTTCACAAATATCTAAAAATGGGATCAAATGTTGAGAGTGACCAAGCTTCTGGGAAGTCATCTGATGAAGTCTAGTCACCTAGAGGTGTTTGTCTCAGAAATCATTACACTTTAAAAATATATACATATACATTTATATGAGTGTTTTTGTATATAAACACACACATGTGTACATATATATATATATCAAGCAAATAAAGCAATTTGAAAATTTTCATGAAGAGAGCTGTTAAATCAGTGAGTTATATTCTTAATATGTCCTTTCTTCTAATTACTCTTCCAAGGCAAGTACACATTAATTATAGTATTTTATATTCTACAGAATACAGAATATTCATTTATAGTTCCCTGTTGAGTAAAAGTTATTTCTCTTAAATTTCAGAAATCTAGACTGACATCATTCTAGAGGGCCTTAGCAAAGTACTCTTTTCAGAAAATGTGATTTCAGTTTTATCTCTTTGAGATTCATTTGGATACTTCATATTCAGATTTAAAGAGAGAAAAATAAAATAGACATTAGCTTTTTTTCCCTTGCTTTATAAGTATCAGTATCATTTCTTTTGTGGTTCATGGCACCAAGAAATTTCTAATGTACATAGTAAATTATTTCTCCATGTAAGTTATGCAATATATTTCTTTATTTTATCAGAGGGATATTATTACTTTAAAGGCAGATATTTTGACTATTATCACTTTAGTATGTACTATATATTAATATTTTTCTACACAAATGAAATCCTTAAAAATAGAAGTTTGTTTCTTTTCTTGTAGCTGTAGAGACAATGAAGATTAGAGTGTCTATACTGCTGGTTGATTATATTTTTATGTTAAAAGATTGTTTCTGAGTGAGTTAACGAAAACAATATTAGTTTTCTCTGTAATAAATTAACACTTTCAACTCTTGAGATCAAGTTGATATTTGTGTAATTATATAGATATAAAAATAATAATAAAATTGTCCTTAGTTTTATTTGTAATATATGCTATTTTATCACAGGTGTGAAAGATGTTGGCACTTGAATCTGTATGTAAATAATATAATTCTTTCATTTAATTTATATTTTCCCCTAGATGTGACATGCTATAGATTATATATATATACACACACACACACATATATATATATATATATATATATTTATACATATATATGTATATATATATATTTAGCTTAATTCATATTAAGGTAATCTGGAAGAGTTTATTTTTCATTCTTCCCTTTGCACATATACATATGATCTATTTCTGATTCATCATGGCCTAACTGATGATTTCAACTTTTCAATGCTGAAAAATCAATACACATTTATTAGAACCCATAGTTCACAATTTAATTTTGATCTTTTCCCTGACTGGCAATATACAGTATGATATTATTTTGTGATGCAGTATCACAGCTCCCATTCAGTCATGAAGCCACAGGACTAAAGTACAATGTGGAAGCATCGGGAATTCCATCGAGTACTTGACAAAGATCCTCTGGAGGATGATTGCAAAGGCTCATCCTAAAGGGAATTGCCAGATGTTTTGCTGTGGAGCATGGTGTTTTCTGTGCTGTGTTTTTCTGATAATATATTACTCATTTCAGTCTGAATGGATTGCTTAAGGGGGTGAGGGGAATACAACAAAAATTCCAGAAAATATTACCTACAATCTGAAAAACAATGTGTCTTTACCACTAACAAAGTAAAAAATAATTTTGTAACCATGCAATGAGTCCCTGAAAGCCTCTGGAGAAAATAGATATAGATCTGCCTTTGTCTCCAACAGGCTGGTTAAATTCTAATGATGGTTTTGTTTATGTGTGATGGTGGGGTAAAAAATATGGTTTAACAACATTCCTTCCTTCCTACGAAGAATAGGTAACCCCTATAATAAATGTTGGTGAACAATGCCCTGTTCTGGAAAAAAGAGCTACATAAGACAAAGTAATCTATTCAGTAAAAAAACTTGGCCACAAGAACCACTGTGACCGCTGCCCTCCTGTAGCTCTTAACTCAGCAATTTAGATATTAACCAGATGGACCTAGTAGAGATGGTCACATGAGACTTCTTGTCTATTGCTTTAACTGCGAGAGTTATAATAGTCTTAGGTCACATAGAGTTTAGATATTAAGGAAATAAACATTGTTTTAGCTCATTGACGTAGTTAGATATTTTTAAAACAATTGTGATTAGGTAAGGATAATCTGTAAGGTTGTTGTTTTCTGCCTATGCTTTGGAAAACTTCTTTAATTTCATTAACCACAAGACTGCCATTATAGCCTGAAGAAAAATGTATATAAACCCAGCCTTCCCCAGAACAAAGTGTGAGTGATTGAACCAGAATTAGAGTCTGTGTCTTTCATTCTCCATCCATCACTGATGCTGTCTCCCCGCGCCCTGTTTAACTGTGTGGAACCCATGGACTCCTGCTAGGGCTGGACCCCGGCAAGTGGTGCCCAAACAGGGACACTCTGGTAAACCCCCCTATTTATTATTATTAATTTCTTTCCTTTTTGAGACAGCTAGGATCCTGCCTGGGGCACTGTGGACCCCTCAGTAGAGGAAGACTGAGAAAGGAGAGGCAGGGATAGACAGAACAGCTATCATGGGAGGTAGTAAAAGCAAAGAAAGAACATAATTTATTGATATTGTTAAGTACTTATTAACTAAAAGAGGAACACATGTAGAAACAGCTCAATTAAAAAGATTTTTTTATTTTGTGCAAGAATGTGCCCCTTGATTTTCTGAACAGGGTACTTTAGATGTTAAAACCTGGAAAAAGGTAGGCAATGTTATACATGCGCATCATAGATTATATGGCAATGAAAAAGTCCCCACCGACACTTTTGCATTGTGCAATATTTTTAGGGACTGTTTAGACCCTAGACATGTAAGTGAGCAGCTAAGTAAAAGGGTAAGATCACCGGATGAAACACCAGAAAAGGAGACTTTGCTGACAGCCTCGGTTAAAAAATATACAGAGGAAACTCAGAATGAAAGTGAAAGTGAATCAGAGGATGATGAAGATGGGGAAAAAGGAGAAAGGTCTGCCTGATCAGCTCTCCCCGTCTGATGAGAAGGACTTGGAAGAAGCCGCTTTCAGATATCATAATGAGGATCCACCTTTGGTGGCTCCTGTTGTGCCGGCCCTTCCTAAACCCTCAGGTAAAATTTTTAAAAAGTCCAAAATATAGGATTTCTAGATGCTGTTAGTGAGGCACAAAAACAGGGAGATATTAGCATTTGTTGCCCTATAGTATGGAATATAGATGAGGAAGGAGAACCTCATTGGCTTGGAGCCTCTCTCTTTTAAAATGTTAAAAGAACTAAAAGCAGCTGTAAAGATTTAGGACCTACTTCCCCTTATACTCTGCAGCTAGTGGAGAATGTCCTTCTCCTGTGACTTTCCCTAAAGGCTATCATATTATAATCATTGATTTACAAGATTGCTTCTTTAATATTCCTTTAGCTAAACTAGAAAGATGGCGTTTTGCTTTTAGTTTACCATTGCCTAACTTACAAAGGCCTTAACAAAGATTTCAATGGAAAGTATTACCTCAAGGAATAAAAAATAGTCCTACATTATGTCAAAAGTTTGTAGATCAAGCCTTAATTAATTGTAGACAAAAGTATCCAGACTGCTATATGATTCGTTATATGGATGATATATTGATTGCACATTTTCAAAGCCATTTGTTACAAATAATATTACAGGATTTAATTAAAGATTTACAGAGGTGGGGTCTGATAGTGACTCCTAAAATAATTCAACAGGAACCTCATAATTATCTATGAAGAACTATAAAAACAGACTGTGTCAGCTCTCAAAAATTAAAAATTTGAAAAGAAACACTATTAATGTTATATGATTTTCAAAAATTAATGGGAGATATAAATTGGATTAGACCTTATTTAAAACTCTCAACTAATGATTTAAAACCTTTGTTTGAAATACTAAAGGGTGATTCAGATCCTAACTGAAGTAGAGTATTAACTAAAGAAGGAGAACAAGCCTTACAAGTTCTTGAAACTAAAATTCAAAAACATTACTTGCAACAAGTTATTTATAACTTGCCTTGGGTTTTTATTGTGCTAAAAACAAAACATTCTCCAACAGGTTGTTTATGGCAAAATGATCCACTTGAATTGATACACTTACCAATATCAGGAAAGAAAATATTAATGTTTTATCCTACTATGGTAGCTTCTTTGGTATTAAAGGCCATATTTAGAAGTAAAGAATTGTTTGCTTGTGAAATACATGAAATAATTATTCCATACACAAGAGAACAATTTGACCAATTATTACAAATTGATGATCAATGGGCTATTGCATTTCTAAATTTTACAGGAAAATTTTCTTTCCACTTGCCCAATAATCTCTTACTACATTTTTTACTTCAAACAAAAAAATATTTCCTAAATGGTGCTCCTCAACTCCAACTAACTATGTTATGTTACTATTTACAGATGGGTTGTCAAATGAAAAAGGAGTTACAATAATTAATTCTCAATCCACAGTTCAATTGACACAAGAAACTTCTGCACAAAGAGATGAATTAGAAGTAGTCATCTATGCTTTCAAGACTGTTGCTCAACACTTTAACTTTTACACAGACTCATTATACATTGTTAAATGTTTCCAACTATAGAAAGAGCAAAGCTCTCCTTTTCATCTAAAATTATACATAGGCTACAAAAACTTTAATATCTAATTCATAACAGAACTTCACAATTCTTTATAGGATCATATTCGTGGACATTCCGGATTACCTGGTCTCCTTGCTCAGGGGAATACCCATGCTGATCACTTAACTAAAAATTTTATTTTAACATCTATAGAAAAACACAAAAATCATCATCAAAATTCATCTGCCTTACAAAAACAATTTCATATTTCTAGAGAAGAAGTTAGAACTATTGTTAAAAATTGTCATGTTTGTCCTAAATTTATTCCTTCTCCACAGATGGGAGTTAATCTTTGAGGACTTTTACCTAATGTCTTATGACAAATGGATGTAACTCATATATCAGAATTTGGAAATTTTTTGTATGTTCATGTTACAGTCAATACCTTTTCTCATGTTATTATGGAAGATTTTTGTCCCAGGTTTAATATTTCTCATTCTACAGGAATTCCTTATAACCCACAAGGACAAGCAATAGTAGAAAGGAGCCATCAAAGATTAAAAATACAAATAAATAAGCTAAAAGAGGGAGAGCTTAAATACTCTTCCCCACATCATATTTTACTACATGCTTTATTTGTTTTAAATCATCTAAATACTGTCAAGGAGGGAAATACTGCATTGATGAGACATTGGGAAAGTAAAAGGTCAAAACAAAGTTTAGTAAAATGGAAAGATTTATTATCTGGTAAATGAAGAGGACCTGATATCTTGCTGACATCTGGTCGAGTCTATGCTTGTGTATTTCCACAGGATGTGGAAACACCTTTGTGGATTCAAGACAGATTGATACATCACTACAATGAATCCTATTTGAAGGAGGAAGAATGAAGAGTATTGGATCCCTTACCAACCCAATCAGACAGATGAAAATGGACTAGTATTTAAGATGAAAAAGTTGTGTCTTGCACAATCATCTGCAACTCGCAACTCAGATCTGCCCACTTGGGGACAAGTGAAACGCCTGACTGCCACTGCTGAACACATGGTGAACAGCTCCAGAAAACCTAAAACCCCAGAGGCATTGTTTTTTGCATTGATTGCTCTTATTTTGACTCAGGTACTGCCTAATCATGCTTATGATAATGAAGGGAAAGACTACTGGACCTGTTTTCCAAATCCTCCCTTACTGCATCCAACTACTTGGAGCAGATCTAATATTAAAGTATTTACTAATGAGCCTCAATTACTTGGAGGGATTTCAGATTAATAACACATAAAATAGCATCTACAATTACATTTCATTGAATTACTGAAGAGACACCAATGTGCTTTAGTACAGATAATCTACATATGCCATTGGGATGTCTCCCTTTAAGTTATAGGACTTACGTTACTGATTCTCCAGAAGAAGACAACAAAAGAGATATATGGTCCCTAGAGATAACCTCACTTGGATATGCTAATTATAATGATACAAATATTTCAGTGGCTTTACCGCCTCCTTTTAAACTGTGTGACGACTTTAACATTGGTAAAGACATATCTTGGAACTACTAGATTTAGAAACATGTTTCCCAAAATGGTTTGAATGTGGTTTTCATCATACTGCACTACATTTTAAGCCACAAGTCTCTGCTACTACTATTACAGATTATTCTGTGTCTTCTCCTGATTTTGATTATAAACTTAGGTTGAAGATAAGACAGAACAAAACATTACATTTTAATTTTAAACCTTTTCTTACCAATGAGCCTATTCATAGATGGTTTACTCCTGGACAGGTAACACCCATCTATTGGAGTGACCTTATAAATGGTAAATTCTCTTACTTTCCTGACTTGTATAATCTATTAGCAGCTACCAATACAGTATTATTACAAAGACCTAAGTTAAGTAAACCAAATGACTTTGCAGTACGTGCTTGTATAAATGCTCCTCATGCTATTCTTATGTCTACCATAAATAATTTCAATATCACTAAAAATAAGAAAGCTTATAACATTTATTGCCATGATTATGATCTTACTAATTGTATTAATTCAACCATGTCTAAAGATTTATAGGTGATTTTAATTGTACAGCAGCCTAATTATGTTATATTGCCAGTTAATCTTATAGAATCTTGGTATGATGACCCAGGTGTTGAAATTTTAAAAACAGCTAATGAACTTTTAAGACCAAAAAGATTTGTTGCAGCTTTGATCCTAGGAATAACAGTTTTAATCAGTATAATCACTTCTTTAGCTCTCTCAACCACAGCCCTTCTACAGGAAAATCATACTGCTTCACATGTAAATGATTTATCTCATAATGTCTCTGTGGCTTTAGCGACACAAGAACAAATTGATAAAAAATTAGAAACAAGAACTAATGCTCTTGAGGAAGCTATTCTCTTTGTGGAAAATGAGACTCAAAATATTCAAACTAGAATGACCACTAGATGTCATGCTAACTAAAAATGGATTTGTATTACTCCCTTAAAGGTAGATAATAATACTAATTGGGAGAAAGTTAAAACTCACTTTAAAGGAGTTTGGAATAATACTAATATAGCACCTTATATGAATGCTTTACAATTATAAATAAGAATGTTAACTCAGGCTCATCTCTTGGTTTTTCCAGCAGATTATTTGGCCTTCCAAATGTTTCATAATATAAAAACAACTATATTTAACTGTACATTCCTAAATACAGTATTACAATATGGCTTGATTGGAATATGTATTTTAATTTTAATTCTTTGTCTTCCAGTCATTTTCCAAGTAATCCTCAGACTAGTCAAAAGGGTAAAAACTCAAGAAGGCCTCTTCACTTTACAAAATAAAAAAGGGAGAGCTGTGGGGGCATCGGGAATTCCATCCAGTGCTTGACAAATATCCTCTGGAGGATGATTGCAAAGGCTCATCCTGAAAGGAATTGCCGGATGTTTTGCTCTGGAGCATGGTTTTCTCTGCTGTGTTTTTCTGATGATATATTACTCATTTCAGTCTGAATGGATTGCTTAAGGGGATGAGGGGAATACAACAAAAATTCCAGAAAATATTACCTACAATCTGAAAAATGATGGGTCTTTACCACTAACAAAGTCAAAAATAATTTTGCAACCATGCAATGAGTCCCTGAAAGCCTCTGGAGAAAATAGATATAGATCTGCCTTTGTCTCCAACAGGCTGGTTAAATTCTAACGATGGTTTTGTTTATGTGTGGTGGTGGGGTAAAAAAATATGGTTTCATAACATTCCTTCCTTCCTACAAAGAATAGGTAACCCCTATAATAAACATGTTGGTGAACAATGCCCTGTTCTGGAAAAAAGAGCTACATAAGACAAGGTAATCTATTCAGTAAAAAAAACTTGGCTACAAGAACCACTGCGACCACTGCCCTCCTGTAGCCCTTAACTCAGCAATGTAGATATTAACCAGATGGACCTAGTAGAGATGGTGACATGAGATTATTTGTCTATCACTTTAACTGTGAGAATAATAATAGTCTTAGGTCACATAGAGTTTAGATATTAAGGAAGTAAACATTGTAATAGCTCATTGATGTAGTTAGATATTCTTAAAACAATTGTGATTAGGTAAGGATGATCTGTAAGTTTGCTGTTTTCTGCCTATGCTTTGGAAACTTCTTTAATATTAACCACAAGACTGCCATTATAGCCTGAAGAAAAATGTATATAAACTCAGCCTTCCCCAGAATAAAGTTGAGTGATTGCACCAGAACTAGAGTCTCTGTATTTCATTCTCCATCCATCACTGACGTTGGCTCCCCACGTCCCATTTACCTGTGTGGAACCCATGTACTCCTGATAGGGCTTGACCCCAGCACTACAATACTCTACAGAGTTCTGTGTTGCTAACCTGTGATATTCAGTGATTTAGGTATAGCTAAGTGCATTTCCATCTTAATGATATATTCATCTTAGAATTGATTTATCAGTACATAACCTTATGGTAAGTTGAAGGGCATGTACTCTTATTCAAGAATATTTTTGGAGATTTTTTTGTTTATTTTTCTAGATGAGTTTTAGATTAGTTTCACTGTTTTTGGCAAAGATAATCTTGGTATTTGATTTAGGTTATATAAAATATTAAATTAATACGGCGATAACCACTATTGTTGCATTGTTTAGTCTAACCATTTGGAATATGGTATATATCTGTATTTAAGTATTTTATCTCTCGGTAAATATTTACACAATTCCTTTTTTACTCTTTTGATTTTCATGATTTTATTATAAAAGGATTTCTTTTTATAGAAATTATATTTGTTGATGTGATATTAGAGGCAAGTTTCTTCTTGAAGTTTGTCTCAGCTCACATTCTATATTTATGATACTGCCATTTACTGGCAATGAGTCCTTCTTCCTGTAATGTTCAAGTTTGAACACTAGAGAAGCATGCCAAGGCAAGCATATTAAGCACATTTTATTTAAAAGTAATATTACAGAGTTCTCCCTGGAGGGAGAAGGGGGCTATGGCTGATGTTTTAAAGTCCCAAGAAGTGAGTGTATCCTACATCTTTTATAGGTGAAGGTCTCTTTTGTTCTCCAATTCTCTCCTCCCTTATTTCTCCTTCCTGCCTACATGACTAGGCCTGGTTTTGCAGGTGAGATGTAAAAAGTAAGAAGTGGGATGGGGCAGGAGGAGGGCCAAAGTGATTTAGACAGATAAGGACACAGGGGAGCATCAATTAGCAGCTTTTTGCTTGCCATCCTTGATAAGGGTAGGAAAATTTGGTAATCAATGAGCTCCAGAGATCCTTAACATTCCATTCTCCCAGGGGCAATCTCCATCTTCCAGAGGCAGATGTCTTTCATGGACCTCATTTCCTCCATTTGACCTTATCCCCTATTTCTACACTAACTGCCTGTCCCCAATTCTGGTTTCAGAATCATGTGACATTTAGTTAGTTGAGTTTGAGAGATTGTATATTTCATTTCATACCAATACCAAAATTCTGATTGTAGACCAGGAACCTATTTGGACAAGCATGCTTGTTCATGATCTTCTCAGGAGCAGGAGAGTGAAGTATTGGGGGAACTACAACTAGCAACTTGCAAAGCTATAGGATAAGCAAATTTATAGCTCTATGCTTTACCTCCTTATAACTCAGTCTTAGCATCTGAAAGAAAAATCAGAAAGCTACCTTCCATCATATTAATTACCAAATTTATAGAAAATAATTTGTTGTACTTATTTCTCAAAATTGGGAGATTAATAGTAAATCTGATAATAAATAATATAGCATCAGCATTGTTCCAGTTACCTTTAGCCATAATTTAACTTTCTATTATTGCTTATGCAAATTTATCCAATGTAATAAAGTATTGATTCAGGGTTTTTGATATTTTTCATATTTTATTCAGATATATAAAGTTATGTGTCATATAAAGTTTTATGTTATAGTAATCTCAGTTAAAAATAATTCTTTTTTTGAAATAAAATATATGGTAAAATAAATTTATTTTCCTAATCTACCTTTCAAAATTCCTCCTTCAAGTGATCAGATTTAGAGGCTTAGAGATGATAATTACTCTAGTGTTAATGACACATAAAATTGGGAACTCTAGTCTTTATTTCTGAATAATTAGTGTATTCCATATTAAATTGACAAAGGAATGGCAAATGTTTTGCATCATTTACAGCAATTAGCAATCCTCAAATAATGAGATCTCTGTTAGTCTAAATTTATCCATGTAACAAGAAGAGTACAGAATACATTGTAATTTCTATTCCATGGAAAACTTTTCTGAGTGGATTTCTGCAAGAAACTTGTCAGTAAAACTCAACTGGATTGTAGACTAATGACTTCAGGATATTTAATAAAAACGTGATATAGCAAGTAAATGTTAGAATTAAGTTAAAGGTGATAAAAGCTTATAATTTTGGCAAGTAGAATTGTGTATCTTAGTGTCACTGACCTAGTTTGGATTAATTTAATTTGAACTAGAAAATAATTTTGGCACTATGACTTAAGGACAAAAGGAAAACATTAACTTATACTAAGGTAAACTAAGTATCTACACCTTATATCACATACATTCAGCACATAAAAGTAAGTAAAAATTTGTGGTCTCAGAATTATTGTATTTAGATTAATTATATAATGATGTGCTGGCCCAAGACCACATGTAGTCAGCAGAATTCATAAAACCAATTTTATTGAAGCTTCAAGAAGACATGGAGTAGCAATCTCATTATCCCTGTGAATGGAATCATGGTGAGGATAGGGACTAAAAAATCCTCTATATTCTTAATGGATTTCAGTATATTTAATTTTTTGCTTTCTTTTCCCTAGGAAGGACTAGCCAGATCCATGTCAGTTCCCACAAGACCTACTCAAGTGATGTTGTCACACTATGGCATCAACCACCTGATTGACAGGTGGTAAATATATACAGATTCAAAATTACTACATTTATAGTTTTGAAATCATGTAGCTGATAACACAGGGCATAATAATAGTGATCTTAAAAGAGTTGTTATTTTAAGGAGCTACAGCAGAAACAGTGAGTAAGAGTTCTGGCATGTTATCAAGATTATCTATGTTTAAATATCAATTTTATCATCCAAATCACTGGCCTGTGCCATAGATTACACATTTAAGTGAATGGTAATATTTAACAATAGCTACTTTAATGTTCTGTAGATAATGTTAAGGCCAAATTAATTAACACATAAATCTCAGAAAAGTATTGATTGACACAAATTGAAAGCAAAATTATTTTATTATTATTTAATATTCATCAAAATCTACCAGTTTTAAGTTGTTCTAAAAACAATAATCAAAACACCATAACCAGAAAAATTAGTCCAGTTTATACATAAAATAGTTTAACTCAATCACATTAAACTCTGACAAAATTAAGCTCTGACAAAAGTTTAGAAAAACACTTATACATGATAAGTACTTATAAATAGTTGCCATCGATTACTGAAATTTTGTCATCTATTGAAACAAAAGACAGTCTTAGGGACCTGACTCATCTGGGAGAGGATAGTGAATATGGCATGTTCTCCAGTGTCAACCCTGGGGGCAGGGTCCTACAGTCCCAGGTAGTGTTAAGAAAGGGGTGTGCATGTGTGGGAGAGATGCCTGTGCATATTTAAATATAAAAGGGCATTTTGTAAATGTGATTGAGTTAAACTATTTTATGTATAAACTGGACTAAACAAATCTGTTCCCTTCTTGAGAAGAGGTACCTGTAACTGTTTATTTTCAAATGTTTGTTTCTTCACAAACTGAATGATTTCCTTTTCTACCTACAAGAACACATTATAAAATGTGTGCCTAGCAGTTCTCTGTGACCCTTTTTGGCACTGTAGAGGTACTGAACCTGTCAGTCTGGGTCTTCCATTTTTCTATTATTTTCTCCTGCCTCTCCTCCCCTACATGTGTCTTCCTCTACCAGACACAGATGGAGACATTTTTGAACTCATACATGAAAGCCAGAGTTAGGTCATCCTGGAAGTGAGATTTGGTAGACTAGCAATATCTGTCACCAAACCTGGCAGTTCACATTCTCCTTTATCAAAAAAGTAGCCTAAAGGAAGAACAATGCTTTAGCAGTTTTTCTTGTTCATCACTTCTCCCTTCTCAGTATAGAGAAGTGGATAGAATTTAAGATTCAAATGATCAAAGGACCATTTTGCAAACCCATTCCACTCTCTTGAACTCAACCTCAATAATTATATGTATTTATTTATATATCTGTTATTGAAGTATTTTTTGATGTGCCATATATAGGGTAGGTAACAAGATACATTTACAAACTTGTTTCCATATGGAAAAAGTAAAATTTGGGTCATTCCAAGTAAATCAAAGAAAACCAACATATAACCTCTAAACACCTCTCAACACAAAGTATTTATTCCACAAAAATAATACCATAGTAAAAATGATACATATATGAAAGTGAATGAAGATTTGCAATCACAGATAAGACATGTACAGAGACCAATGTTCAGGTTATATAGTTCTAAAAAACTTCAGCCATAGCACTTTAACACTGATCATGCAAACACTAAAAGGAGGTGGGGGGTTTGCTGCACTTTGGAGTCTATTTGGACTAAAGTATTTATTTAAAGAACACACAGCATGAGGCAGTGCTCTGAGTTATTCTCCATTTCTACAGTGACCCTGCATAGAGCATTTTGGTCTATCAAAAATTTTATTATCCCATTTCTAGTAAGTGGATCTAGACTGTACTTAGACTATTTTGAGGAAGAAAGATACCAAGAATAAGATTTCTGTGCATTTGAATATTTTGAATCAGCATTTAATTTTAAAAATATATTAAATTTTAGTTGAAATTCTTGCCAATTGACTTATTTTAGTTTCTCTAAGAATCTTGCATTTTGTATGTGTTCTTTTATTGTACAGTTTTTATTTAATTTAGTTGTCAATGGACCCCTATTTTATTTATTTATATGTGGTGCTGAACCCAGTGCCTAACACATGCTATGGAAGTACTCTACTTCCCTACTGAGTTATACACTGAGTTGTAACCACAGCCCTTATCCTACAATTTTTAATAATATTTATTTTCCTGTTTTGGACCAGTAGTTATTTATAGTTAGGCCTTGGGGAAATGAAATTGGAATGCCCATCACTGTTCTACCTTCAAATGAGCTCAGTAACCCAAGGCAACTCTCAGCTTCTTTTGCAAACCTGTCCTGATCGAGATACAGGTGGAGGGAAGCATTCCCAAAGGCCTCTTTTAGCTTCTAGTTTACACATTTTGCTTTCAGTAATTTCCAGTTCCCTGAACCAGATCATTTTATTTTAGTAAAGACTTAACCTCTATAAAAGAGTACCAGTAGTGTCTGTGGATCTTGAAGCCAGCCCCATTACTTTGCAGTTACAGCATACTGGTGTTGTTGAATTTTTTTCCCTAAAAACCTGTCTCCCCACACAGGAGAGAGAAGCTTGACTCCAATTGAAAATATGAATTTCTAACTAAGCCTAATTTTAGTTTCTGAAAATTCAAGTAATGTGTTTTTATAAAGTTCACTTTTTGGCTTTCTCATAATCCCTGCCATTTAATGCCTGGTTTGGATCAGTTATTTAGTTACATTTCAAGTTGGTTTCCTTTACTCTGTAGTTAAAGATTACAGTTAACCTAATCTTCAGTGGGCACTTTCTAGTTCATTTATCTACTTTGGAACATTTTGCTTCATGTATATGTTTGGTGCCACTGTAATGGTGCCTCATGATTTTTTTTAACAGATCAGAAAATGTTTTATCACTGTTCTAAACTGTACTACACAAAAGAATCTCTGTGTTGTATCTGCAGGTAGTTCCACAGTGATGTGATTACTGAAGAATTTTTGCCAGGTTTTCTTCCAATATTACCATCGATGTAGTAAAATATAAAGCATATTATCATGTCTCAGTTTCCACAAGCAATGCCTTCATTACCTAGTTTGATGTTTGTATTATAGTACATTTTTTGATCCATCAAAAATTGTGGCTAACCTCACAAAAGTTCTACAAAATCATTTCTTTGTTGTTTGAGTTCACCAGTGAGATTTTGAAATATTAGGTTTTTATTAAAAAATAAGTAGTTTCATAAGTAAAACAGAAAAAATATTAGATTTTTAACTGTTAATTATGGTATTATGGTTACAGGTATTTAGAGAAACCTAACTCATATTGATACAGTAAATATATCAGGTTGGTGTGATTTTTTTTATAGGAAGGATCAGGACTAATCTTTTGAAATAATATGCTCAACTAGAAAGTATAGCAGCCTGGATGCAATAGACTAGTGACTATCCATTTCAGATTTTTGTTAGGGAGGAGAAAAGATATGAATATATAAGTGGCTTCAAATTTTTAAAAATGCTTCCCAGAACCTTTTCTTTTATGAATGTTTATTGTCTAAATATAGCTTACTTTACTATTATAAAAATGTTACTTGGATATTACATTTATTAATTTTAATTCAAAAGAGATTCTAAGGCAATTCTTATAAAATTGAAAGCTAAAAGGAAAAAGTGATATGAATATGCTTTCATATTTTGTCTATTGTAAAAATAATGAAATTTACTAGAGAGTTCTTTGGTAGTAATTTTTGTCTTTCAAATATTTTCTCTTTATACTAAACATATATAAATCTTTTACATAAAATTGAATGCAAAGGAAGGCACAGCTATTATAGTGTGTATACAAATACAGTTCAACGTAGGCAGAATTAAAGAGAAAGAAGGTTTACATCATTATTAGTTCCACTGAAAACATTAAAAATGTTCTTCACTGTCAACAGTGTTCAATGCTGAAGAGCTAAGAGTATATAAAAATAAAAACATTAGAGAGTTTTCAAGATGGTGTACTAGAGAATGACTGCATTTCATGTTGCTCCGGGACTCAGAATTCAAGAAGAGGAGATATTGAGAGACTTGGGACCAACTCAAAGTCGTCGGGTGAGTCTCTCCCATTAGGGAGGCATCCCGGATGTGGCAGTAGTCCCAGAATGCATGGAACTTTGTGAAGAAGAGTTGCCCAATGAGACACCCCTCCCCCTGCTGGAGCAGTGAACACAGATAACTGGGAGCATTGTAGAGGAGGGTCAATCAGTGCAACACTTGGACTCTGAGCAACCCACCAGAGCTCCTGGTGGCTGCCCAGAGAAGGAGGCACATGGCAAGTTGTTTGGACTCAGAGCAACTGCACCATAACTCCAGGCATCTGCCCAGAGGAGGAGGAGGAGCACGGCAGGTTGCTTGGACTCAGAGCGACTGCACTGGGGTTCTGAGCAGCTGCCGGAAGGAGGAGGTGTGCAGTGAGTTTCTCAGACTTGAAGTGACTGCACCAGATCTCCGGGTGTCTGCCCAGAGGAGGAGGCATGTGGCAGGTTGCTTGGACTTGGAGCAACCACACCAGAGCTTGGGCAGCTGCATGGAGGGGAAGGCATGTGGTGGGTCACTTGGACTCTAAGAAACTGATGAAACACTGGGCAACTGCCCAGAGGAAGAGGCACATGGCAGGTCGCTTGGATTTGGAGCAACCACACCGAAGCTCGGGTGATGCCTGGAGGAGGAGGCATGTGGCGGGTGGCTTCCAGGCAATTAGGTGCAGAGCACAGTCCCAGGACTGTGCTAGGAGACTTCATCATGGAAGAGCTGCAAAGAGACAAGCTGAGGGGTGGAGCAAAGGTTCCAGGACTGTGGGCAGCTTCTCTGATGAGGGGATACCCTAAGGAGACTCTTCTGTGCAGGGCAAGGCTCCCAGGCACAGGAGGTAGGTCTGGGCACCTGGGAACATTGCAGAAGAAAGATGCCAAGTCCAGGTGGTAGTTGTGGATTGAGGGGAACCTATAGGAGGGGAACTGACCAGTGAGACCTCCCCACTGGGTGAGTCTTCCCTGCTGGGTGAGATATTCCCACAAGGATGGTAAAACCAGAGACACAGGCCCAAACAGGCTTTGCCTCAGCCCACAGCCTAGTTCCCCTTTGAATGACCATTGGTCAACAAGTGGAGGCACCTCTGCCCACTAGTAGGGAATATATGCCACCTGAGGGCCACCACCCCTAGAGAGGCAGCATCATGTGGAGCACTGCATTATCAACTACCTCCAAGACTTAAGGCTACTGAAGGCTAAGAGGGGATATACTAGAAATCTTAACAATAGAGGAAATCACCAATATCTCAGCGATCCATTGATACCTGAACAATATGAGAAAACAATGGAAGAAAATGCCCCAAACAAATATAGATGTTACATCAATAAAATACAATGACAGCATGGAAGAAGAAATGACAGAAAGGGAGTTCAGAATGTACATAATTAAAATGATCAGGAAGCAAATGATGAGATGAAAGAGCAAATGCAGGCATTGAAGGAAGAGATGAAGGAGCAAATGCGGGCATTGAATGATCGGACCAATCAACAGTTAAAAGAGCAAATACTAAGAAGCAACAAATCATTTCAATAAAGAGTTGGAGATATTGAAAAAAAAACAAACAGAAATCCTTGAAATGAAGGAAACAATAAACCAAATTAAGAACTCCATAGAAAGCATAACCAATAGGATAGAACACCTGGAAGACAGAACCTCAGATATCGAAGAAAAAATATTTACTATTGAAAACAAAGTTGACCAAACAGAAAAGATGGTAAGAAATCATGAACAGAATCTACAAGAATTATGGGATATCATGAAAAGGACAAATTTAAGAATTATTGGGATTGAGGAAGGTTTAGAGAAACAAACCAAAGGAATGAACAATCTATTCATTGAAATAATATCAGAAAATTTCCCAAATCTGAAGAATGAAATGGAAAATCAAGTTCAAGAGGCTTATAGGACTCCAAATACACAAAATTACAACAGACCCACACCAAGGCACATTATAATGAAAATACCTACGTACAAAATAAAGACAGAATTTTTAAGGCTGTGAGAGAAAAGAACCAAATTACATCCAGGGGGAAACCAATAAGAATATCAGCAGATTTTTCAATCCAGACCCTACAAGATTGAAGGGCCTGGAACATTTTTCAAGCCCTGAAAGAAAATGGATGCCAAACAAGAATCTTATACCCAGCAAAATTTACCTTCAGATTTGATGATGAAATAAAATCCTTCGATGATAAACAAAAGCTAAAAGAATTTACAAAAAGAAAGCCATCATTACAGAACATTCTCAGCAAAATATTCCATGAGGAAAAGATGAAAAACAATGATGCAAATCAGCAATGGGAGGAACTATCCTAAAGGAATTGTTAAATAAAGGAGAACCAAGTCATGTCAAAAAAAAATGAGCCAAATGACTGGGAATACAAATAATATCTCAATAATATACCTGAATATTAATGGCCTGAAAGCATCAATCAAAAGACATAGACTGGCAGATAGGAGTAAAAACAAAGTTCCAACAATATGTTGCCTGCAATAGACTCATCTTGCAGAAAAAGATACCCATAGACTAAAGGAGAAAGGATAGGAAAAACATAGCATGCACATGGATTCAGCAAAAAAGCTGTGGTATCCATCCTCATTTTAGATAATGTGGACTTCAAGCCAAAGTTAGTCAGAAGGGATAAAGAAGGACATTTCATAGTGCTTAAGGGAAGCATAAATCAGCAAGACATAACAATCATAAATATCCGTGCCCCAAACACTGGCTCATCCATGTATGTCAAACAAATCCTTCTAAAATTCAGAAACCAAATAGACCATAACACAATAATACTAGGTGATCTTAAAACACATCTCTCACCACTGTACAGATCTTCCAAACAAAAATTGAACAAAGAAACCATAAATCTCAATAACACAATCAATAATTTAGACTTCACAGATATGTATAGAATATACCATCCAACCAAGAGTGAATACACTTTCTTCTCAGCAGCACATGGATTCTTCTCTAAAATAGACCAGGTATTATGCCACAAAGTTAACATTAGCAAATACAAGAAGATAGAGACACTACCTTGTTTTTTATCAGATCATAATGGATTGAAATTAGAAATAAATGAAAAAGTAAAAAACAGAAACTACTCCAACACCTGGAGATTAAACAATATGCTACTATATGATGAATGGATAACAGAAGATATCAGGAAAAAAAAGTAAAAAAATTCTTAGAGGTAAATGAGAACAAGGAGACATCATATCAAAATCTCTGGAACAAGATGAAAGCAGTACTTAGAGGAAAATTTATTTCATGGAGTGCATACAATAAAAGAAGAAAAAATCAACAAATAAATGATCTAATACTACAGCTCAATGCCCTAGAAAAGGAAGAACAGATCAACACCAAAAGCAGGAAAAGACAGGAAATAGTAAAAATCAGAGCTGAAATCAATGAAATTGAAACAAAAGAAACAATTCAAAAATTGAGAGAATAAATAGGTGGTTCTTTGATAAAATAAACAAAATTGAAAAACCCTTACCCACACTAACAAAGAGAAGAAGAGAAAACCCAAATTACTAAAATTTGGAATGAACAAGAAAATACCACAACAGACGCGATTGAAATACAAAACAAGTTATTTTGAAAATCTCTACTCTAAAAAATAGAGAATTTTGAAGACATCAAAATGTTTCTAGAGACATATGAATTGCCTAAACTGAACGAGGAGGACATACACAATTTAAATAGACCAATTTCAAGTAATGAAATAGAAGAAGTCATCAAAAGCCTACCAACAAAGAAAAGTCCAGGACCAGATGGGTTCTCAGCGGAGTTATACAAAACCTTTCAAGTAGTGCTCATTCCAATACTTCTCAAAGTATTCCATGAAATAGAAGAGGAGGGAACACTCCCAAACTCATTCTATGAAGTCAATATCATCCTGATACCTAAACCTGACAGAGACACATGGAGGAAAGAAAATTTGAGACCAATATCCCTAATGAACATCGATGCAAAAATTCTCAATGAAATTTTACCCAATTGCATACAAAACATTAAAAAGATAGTGCACCATGATCAAGTGGGTTTCATCCCAGGGATGCAAGGTTGTTAAAACATCAGGAAATCAATAAATGTAATTCACCATATCAAAAGACTTAAATTCAAGAATCACACGATTATTTCAATACATGCAGAAAAATCATTTGATAAAATACAGCACCCCTTCATGCTCAAAACAGTAGAAAAAAATAGGGATAGTGGGAACATTCCTTATCTTTGTAATGGCTATGCTAAGCCCATGGCTTATATCATTGTAAATGGTGTAAAACTGAAAGCATTCCCCCTAAAAACTAGAACAAGGCAGGAATGCCCCCTTTCACCTGTTCTATTCAAAATTGTCCTTGAAACTTTAGCCAGAGCAATTAGACAGACCAAAGAAAGGGATACAAATAGGAAAAGAAGAACTGAAAATATCCCTATTTGCTGATGACATGATTATATACTTAGAGAAACCAGGAAATTCCACCAGAAAACTTTTAGAACTCATAAGTGAATTCAGAAAGTAGTAAGATATAAGATCAATGCTCATAAATGTAATGCATTTTGATATATAAGTGATGAATCTTTGGAAAGAAAAATTAGGAAAACTGCCACAGTCACAATAGTTTGGAAAAAAATAAAATACTTGGGAATCATTCTCACAAAAGAGGTGAAAGACCTCTACAATGAGATCTACAGAACACTAAAGAAATAAATTAAAGAAAACCGTGGGAGATGGAATGATCTCCCGTGTTCTTGGATAGGCAGAATTAATATTGTCCAAATGGCCATACTATCAAAAGTGCTATACAGATTCAATGCAATTTCAATTAAAATCCCAAAGACATACTTTACAGAAATAGAACAAGCAATCATGAAATTCATCTGGAAAAATAAAAAACCCAGGGGCTGGGGAGATAGCTCAGTTGGTAGAGTGCTTGCCTTGCATGCACAAAGCCCTGGGTTCAATCCCCAGCACCACCAAAAAAAAAAAAAAAAAAAAAATCCAGAATAGCTAAAGTAATCCTTCACAGGAAAAATAAACCTGGGGGTATCGCAATACCAGATCTTCAACTATACTACAAAGCAATAGTAACAAAAATGGCATGGTATTGGTACCATAATAGACAGTTAATATCAATGCTACAGAATAGAGGACACAGACACAAACCCAAATAAATACAATTTTCTCATACTAGAAAAAGGTGCCAAAAATATGCAATGGAGAAAAGATTGCCTCTTCAACAAATGGTGCTGGGAAAAGTGGAAATCCATATGCAACAGAATGAAACTAAACCCCTATCTCTCACCATGCACAAAACTCAACTCAAAATGGATTAAGGACCTCGGAATCAGACCAGACACCCTGCAGATTATAGAAGAAAAAGTAGGTCCAGATCTTCAACATGTAGGTTTAGGACCAGTCTTCCTGAACAAGACTTCCATAGCACAAGAAATAAAAGCAAGAGTCAATAACTAGGATAGAGTCAAACTAAAAAGCATTCTCTCAGCAAAGGAAACTATCAGCAGTGCAACGAAAGAGCCTACAGAGTGGGTGAAAATCTTTGCCAATCATACTTTAGAGAGAGCACTAATCTCCAGAATCTCTAAAGAACTCAAAAAAACTCTTCATCAAGAATACAAATAACCCAATTGACAAATGGGCTAAGGAAATGAACAGACACTTCACAGAAGAAGATCTATAAGCAATCAACAAACGTGTGAAAAAATGTTACACATATCTAGTAATAAGAGAAATGCAAATCAAAACCACCTGAGGATTCCATCTCACCCCAATTAGAATGGCGATTATCAAGAATACAAGCAACAACAGTTGTTAGCGAGTATGTGAGGAAAAAGGTACACTCATATATTGCTGGTGGGGCTGCAAATTAGTGCAGTGTGGAGATTCCTTAGAAACTTGGAATGGAACCACCATTTGACCCAGTTATCCCACTCCTTGGCCCATACCCAAAGGACTTAAAATCAGCATACTACAGAGGTAAAGCCACATCAATGCTCATAGCTGCTCAATTCACAATAACCAGATTGTGGAACGAACCTAAATGCCCTTCAATTCATGAATGGATAAAGAAACTGTGGTATATATATACAATGAAATATTACTCAGCCATAAATAATGATAAAATTATGGTGTTTACAGCAAATGGATGAAGTTGTAGAATATCATGCTAAGTGAGGTAAGCCAATCTCAAAAAAACAAAGGTCAAATGATCTCTCTGATAAGTGGATGATGACACATAATGGGGGGTGGGAAGTGTTAGTGTTAGGGTTAGGGTTAGGGAGGGGGGAAAGAATGGAGAAAGGAAGGACTGTATAGCTGGAAAAGAGGGGTGGGAGGGGTGGGAGGGAAGGGAAAAATAAGAGAATGATTACACAAATGGTATGCCTTTACTCTATGTACAAACAGAGAAACAACATGTTTCCCGTTTGTTTACAATAATAAAAAAAGAAAAAATAAATAAAAAATAAAAACATTAGAATTCACTTAATGCAAAATGGATTTTCATATTTATTGAATATATAAAACCAGTTTTTAAAATGGCAGCATATATGTAGACTATCCATGTTATGAAAAGTGCAAACCAAATGGACAGAATGTTTCACAATGTCCTTCTTTTGACACAGGTAAACTAGCCCAGGGGGACAAACTTGATCAGTTAATGAGCCTATAATTTCAGCCAGATTGCATCAGAATTTCTGAGAGGTCAAAGAAAGCAGTATTGGAAAAGCAGCTCTGTCCAGATGTGTTTGGCCCTGACTTGTGACTGTTAAGCAGTGTGGGGAACTGCAGGGGACAAAAAAAATTAAAATAATTATTACAAATCCCCTCAGAAAAAAAAGGGGTTTTTTACATTACCAAAAGACCACAGTAGTTTGTTTCTCTCATCACCATTGTGATGGATCAATTTCCAATCTGCTTTATACAATGAGTTATAGATGACAATTGCAAGATTACCTAGAACAAAGAAGAATAAAGCCCACAAAATGCTCTGAATTGTTTTATATGACAGGCTACTAGAAAAAAGTACATAATTTAGATATTACTAAGAATATCCAAATACTGGTTATAAAATGTTCTATGCTATCTAGGTATGCTGATTTGCTTTAAATATTGAGGAAAAAATTTAAGTCATACTCTATAAATCCATAATTTCTAATACTATAGTTTGGAATTTGTCATCAGTTTTCCAGAGCACTAAAACGATATTTCTCAGTAAACTATAAATGAGGATCATTTATCTTGAAATATTTAGAATAGCTCCATTAGAGTTGAAAATGTATTTTTAAAATATTTTTATTCATTCTACTTAGTTATACATGACAGCAGAATGCATTTAGTTTTATTTGCACAGTTTATTTTTTTTGTTTTAGTTGTCAATGGGCCTTTATTTGTTTATATGTGGTACTGAGAATTGAACCCAAAGCAAAACTCATGCTATATAAGCCCTCTACAACTGAGTTCTAAACCCCAGCTCCTGAAAAAATATTTTCATTGATAAATAATATCAAATTTATTAGAAAGATGACTCATAAGGAAAAAAAAGCTTGTGTACACTTAATTTCTGTATTGCTAGCAACTAAGATGATAAATACCAAGATAAAAAGGTATACATTTTAGTGACAAGTGTCAATTCTGAATAAAATCCATAATTTGTGCTCCCAACTGAACAAGCTGAAATAAAAGCTTCCTGTTAATACCTGACTGTCTACACCTAGATGTTTTATTGGTTAGGATCATATTATCAAAATGATTTCCTATACTGTCTTGTAGCTTAATTTTTATTTAGTCCAGAGTAAGTTTAAATATTAAACTTCAGCACTAAATATCAAACTACAAAGCCTGGCACCTGTTAGAAGTACAATAAATATCTGTAGAAAATGTAAATATATTTTTGCACTTCTCAGACTATTTCAGTAAATTATTTATATCTGTGCTTTCTTGCTTATTGTCATTTTGATTGATATCTAGGGGCTACAAATGAGCAGGCAGTTAAAGTTCTGATTACATAAAGGTCACAGCTAATAAGCAGCAACACCTAGCTTTAAGCTCTGACTAGAATTTATCTTTACTAGATTGTCCAACTTCTTTCTTTGGCAGGGGTTAGGGACTGTCCTAATTACTGGTTCAATTTATTCAGTGGTTATTGGTATATTCAAGGTTCTTTTTCTTCTCTGGTGCTTTAGAATTTTAATTTTTTCTAAAATGTTTTCTACCTCAACTTGCTGAGAACAGGTTGATATCTATGCAGCTATCTTGTATAAACAAGCCATTCTGTGAACCCGCCTGTGAAAATCCCCCCAGGAAGGGGCACACAAAAACTAAGGGATGAGGAACTATCTTAATCACCAGGATGCAGGCTGTTGCGACTGCGCCCTTGAGAGCCAATACAGGACAAACAGGACAGCTGGGCCCCTGGACTTGTCAGGGTTGTTAAGAGATATCTGTCTGAGAAATGTTCAGTTGCCTATAAACCTTATCTATCAAGGACAGGGGGGCCTAGCTCTGACTCATCTCCTGAATAGTTCATCCATTCCCTCCTCCCTTCTTCCTCCAGGACAGTTCAGTTCTGGTGGGACCCAATGAGAATCAAATAGATTGGTGGGACCCAACCAAAAGAAGACAAATGTTTAGCTGTTCAAATGTTAACCAATATTGTACAGGTCTTTGTGTGTGAATGCTTGAAAATCTCTTAGAGTGCTTTCTCACCCCTCAGGCTGCTCCCCACTCAGCCATTGTAGTGGTCTGAGAGGCTGGTTGTGGTCCAAGCTCAAGCTTGCAATAAAACCTCATTGTGTATTTTGCATTACCGTGTGTGCTCTTTGACTCTCTGGGGATCAGTTGTTATTGAACCCCAACAAACTGTGTTTTCAAATTCTTTACATATACGTTATAGTCTTTTATTTATGCTCCTAACCACTATTCTCATTTTCTTGGAGTGAGCAATGGAGGATTGCAGACCTTAAATTTTCTTTGTTAGAAGCTTTTGAATATTATGTTTGGGGTTTTTATTCATCTTTTTGATATTTTCAATAGAATCCCCTTTCTGGGAATAGGGATGTAGCTCAGTGGTAGAGCAGTTGCCTAGCATGTGTGAGGCACTGGGTTTGATTATCAGCACCACATATAAATAAATGAATAAAATAAAGGTCCATCAACATCTAAAAATTATTTTTAAAAAATGAATCCCCTTTTGTTTTACTAGTCTTATCTGTTGTTTTAAAGAGATCACTGACTTCTGCCCCTAACTCTTTATTTGGGTACACTCAATTGTCACAGTTCTCAATTTTCCTGGTTTTACTGGCATGTTTCTCAGTCCTTTTTATTGGCTCTGTACTACAGCCCCCCATCTTTCCTTCACATAATAAGTATTTTAATAGAAATGGTAGTGATAAAAGTACAAATTACAATAATTATAAGAGATCCTACAGGTGGTACAGAAAGTAGTTAATGTTGGGTATATATGTTGATAGAAGTCCCAAGCAAAGTTGGATCCCAGTGATCCAGGTCAGACCACATTTGTTTCTGGACTTTATTCCCTCCTATTTCCTGTCCTTCAGCATCTAATCTATAGAGAATGAATGGCCAAATCAAACCTGTGGCATCAGAAGGATGTTTGGGATGGCTGGCCTGAGACAACCTGGGGCAACTTTAAGAAACCAATAGGAAAATGTGTTTGATAAAAAGGCAGATCAGTTCCTGACTGAGGCAATGTGTTGTGTGGGGTCAGGAGGCAGGGGAGGGGTATCACAGTCCTTTTTACAATGCAGTATAGGCCAGACTTCTGTCCTTGGCCTACTTTTCTCCATAGCCATACCTGGACCTGACAACCATATTCATTTTTGGTGTCCCCAGTCAGTGCTTATTTTCCAAGAGTCCTGCTCTTCTCTGGTGCTCTAAGTCAGTGAGAATAGTGGTTAAGGATACAAACTAAATTTGAATCAGGTTCTGCCACTTACTAGTGTGCGATCTTGGGTAAACTGGACAATATCTCTGTGCCTTAGTTTCCTCAACTTTAAAATAGAACTACTAGTAGCATTAAATGAAAGGCCATGATGAGTGACCCAGACTGGCACACAGGAAGCCTTCAATTCACATAAGCTATTGTTACTAAAGTACTGCCAATTCATAGTCAGTCAATTTGCCTCATCCTCATTTTTACTCCCTGCTTATTTGTCAAACCAAACTCAAGTTCTTCTCAATCTTGCTTGGAAATATCTTCAAAATTGATTCCTATGTCCACTCTCCCTTCAGCCCTTCAGTGTTTGAACTAGTGTAATAATTTTCTCCTATCTTCCTGTTCCTTCCACTTTCTATTGAGTTCTTCCTTCACATGGATATCACTCTTGAAGGCATAGCAACATATTAAGGTGGAACTCTTCGAGACCCACACCTCCTTTTCAGGATTCATCTATCACCAGGTCTCTTCCTGAATATGCTTTCCCTATCCAAATTAGGCTGATCTATTAAGTTCTAAAATATTCTTTGCTCTCTATCAAAATCCTGTCCTTTCTCCCAGTTCAGCTCAGGCAGCACTTCTTCTCCAGAATCTCTCCAGTCCCTGGATGCAAAGAACCACTCATTCCCTGTGCACATCATTTACTCTCTTGTTAATTCACATGTTGTATATCTCTTACAGTCCCTGCTTCAGAGAATTGCAGATATTTGATGGCTCAGATTTCCAAACTAAAAATTTTAGCACACAGTCTCAAATGCAAATTTAAACTAGCTTCACTGAGTTTCAACATGTATCTATACCTACTGAGTGCATTCAAATTTGATAAAAATCTACTTAAAAGGTTGGAATAAAACAGACATGTAAGCTCAAAATGCCAAATTATCCAATTGAAAAAGACATTTCACTTTATTTCTAAATCTGGATCCTTGACATTCAACACTTAGCAGAGTGCCTTGACAATTCTCTCTTTATAAAATATATTTCAGTTCAAAAGCCTACCTCTTTCAGAAAGTCTAGTGCTTTTTCTACATTATTGGAATTCTTTAATATCTGCTATAGTCTGCTATTATGATTAGAGATGAATGAACAATTAGTGTACATTAATGATTGTGTGCAGAAACTCCTCAGCTCTGCCAGTTGTCCCACTCAGGTTTCCAGTCTGCCTTTGCAAACATTACAAGAAACCTATCAGCATCACTTAAAACTTGTTGTAGACCAAGTCTATTTTGTTTCCTTTACCAGTACATAAGTAGCATATGTGGAAGAGATTTGTTATTTTGAAAGGAGATTACTCTTTTAAGTTTAGTGTGGACATAATTATAATCTGAATGGTGAGAATGCATCAATTGCAATTTCTAGTTCAGAAAATATTCCTTGTATCATGATTTTGTTTATCATTTTAAAAATTGTTCAACTATCCTTTTCATTGGAAGAGTAATAATATTTTAAAAGGGGCAAAATTGTTTTCCCTCAGTTTCATGATCCAACCAAAAAAAGAGGGCCCAAGGTCATATAACCCTTCAGTCATCAAGAATGGGTTGTCTATTTTTTGGGGAGGACTGCATTTTGAATGTCACCAAGAAAAAATCCAGGAGGATTTGGTAAAACTAAATGTGAAACAATCAAGCAAGTAGTCTTTCAATGCAGTAATAAAGCCAGGTACAGTGAAACAGGACTATAATCCTAGTAATTCAGGACTGGGACAAGAGGATCACAAGTTCAAGGCCAACCTCAGCAACTTAAAATAAAACAATGTCTCAAAATAAAATGGGTTGATGATGCAGCTCAGTGATAGATCACACCTGGGCCAATCACCAATATCACCCCTCACCACACACAGTGCAATTTATTCTGCAGATTTCTAAATGTAAACTAGGAACCACTGCCCTTCAGTGCTTAACAGTATCATCCCTGAAACAAGGACATTATTAGGCACTTGAATGAAATGTTTACATCAGACCCTATCAAAGAACTAAGGACTCAGCAATCTTTATTTTAATACAAAATCCAGGTGACTGGGTCCTAATTTTCATATCCCCTGGGTACATACTTCCAACTCCCAGAGATCCTGATAATGTGTAGAAAAATCATGGAAATGAACAATAATTATTGTTTGGAATACTGCATGAGGAAGTTAGTATAATTTTAGTCATTCCCCAAACCTTTTCTAGAATGTCACCAAGTCATATTTCAATCATGTTGCAGAATTGCCAATAAGAAGAAAAAGAAGAGACCATTCATTGTTTACAAATAGTTGCTGAATTCCACAGAAGCTCTGGGTCCTGCCCCCAGAAGCTCACTGTAGCCACACAAGTCCTTTCTGCTTTACTCATGCTCTGCTGTTCTAACCTTGAACCTTTCAGACAGTGAGACATTTTATCACCATTTTCAATAAGACCCTAAATCTCATTGCATACATCATACTTATGGCACAGTAATTTTACTTGGTATGTATAATTTTAACAAAAGATTAGGATGCCCAGGCTAAAACATTTTTAAAGTACTGGATTTGCTCATTGATAATTTAACTTAAAATTACTAGCTTTTGCTTCCCTGCCTCAGTTAAAATGGTTAAAAATTGATGTTTTGCTGTGTGTAACTAAAGCTTGATTTCATGTGATAGGAGAAAGAGCCAGGGGAAAGAAATAAACCTAATTTCTCCTGGGACATAGTCACATCATGATAACCTACCCCGATTCCAGTAGTAAGCCAGAGAAATGAAATAGCATTAGAATCTGTTTAGTTTACCATTTTCCAATAAGACCCTAAATCTCATTGTGTACATCATACTTCTTGCACAGAGATGGTACTTTGCATGTATAATTTTGACAAGCAAAATGACCCACTCAAAAGGAAAACAGACTTGATTTTTTTAACCCTTACCTTTTGTTGACATCTCTTTATGAATTCTTTGGTATCTTTTCATTTAGATAGTCATTGATAATAACTATATCATCTGTGCTCCAGTCAACAAGCTAGATACTGGGAGACACCTTGGGGAACAGGATACAGTTCTAATCTTGAGGGTTCACAGTTTACTGAAGTTTGCCAGATCAACAGGCAACATACTAAGTGCTAAATGTTGTGGGAGCCAAAGAACTGCAACCAGTTTGAAATGAACCACACTGGGGACACCGGATGCAGGGTAGATGAAACAACTATAGAGTACAGTAGGGGGAGTTTGCACTGTGTTTAACCCTTGTTCATTTCTTTTCCTAGGATCTGTCCTGCCTATACTCATATATCCAAACAATAATAATGTGGGTGAATGAGTAACAATGTTTTGGCATCAAAAAAAATTACCAATATCCACATGAAAAAAAGTGATACTACTACAAGATTGTAGCATGTAAGTGAGTAATAAATAATGCTCTCCTAATCCAGAGAGTTTGGCAAGATAAAGCAACTATGTCTTCTTTGTTTTTTTCTTTTTTGATTTATGTTTTTATCTTTCTAGACTGCATTTTAATTTGTTGTATAGAAATGGTTTATAAATTTTCATTTCTGTGGTTGTGCATGATTCAGATTCATACTATTCATGTAATCATACATGTACATAGTGTAATGATATCTGTCTCATTCCACCATCTTTCATACCACTGTCCCTTCCACCCTCTCATTTTCCTCTAGGTAATCTAATATTTCTCCATTCTTCTCTCACCCCCCACTCCTATTATGTATCATCATCCACTTAAGAGAGAAAACATTCAGCCTTTGCTTTTTTGGGATTGGCTTATTTCACTTAGCATGATATTCTCCAATTTCATCCATTCATCTGCAAATTCCATAATATTATTCTTTATGGCTGAATAATATTCCATTATGTATATATACCACAGCTTCATTATCCATTCATCTGTTGAATGGCATCTAGGTTGGTTCTACAACCTAGCTATTGTGAATTGTGTTGCTATAAATATTGATGTGGCTACATTACTGTAGTATGCTAATGTAAACTCATTTGGGTATAAACTGAGGTGTAGGATAGCTGTGTCAAAAGTGGGTCCATTCCAATTTTCTGAGAAATTTCTATACTTCTTTCAAGAGGGGGTGTAATAATTTGCAACTCCACCAGCAATGTATGACTGTACTTTTTTACCCACATTCATGCCAAAATCTATTATTGTTTGCGTTCTTGAAAATAGCAATTCTTATTGGAGTAAGATGAAATCTTATGGTTGTTTTAATTTGCATTTTTCTAATTACTAGAGATTCTGAACACTTTTTCATGTATTTATTACTCACCTTTATCTCTTCTTCTGTGAAGAGTCTGTCCAGTTCCTTGGCCCCTTTATTATAGATTAGGGTTTTTGTACTTTTGATGTAAAGTTTTGTAAGTTCTTTATAAATTTTGGAGATTAGTGCTCTATTTAAAGTGCATATGGAAAAGAGTTTCTCTCATTCTGTAGGCTCTCTTTGCACATTATTGATTGTTTCCTTTACTGAGAACAAGCTTTTAAGTTTGAATCAATCCCATTTATTGATTCTTACTTTGATTTCTTGTGCTTTGGGAGTCATGTTAAGGAAGTCTGATCCTAAGACAACATGATGAAGATGCGGGCCTACATCTTCTATTAGGTGCAGGGTCTCTGGCCTAATAACTCTGTCTTTGATTCATTTTGAATTGAGTTATGTGCAGGGTGAGAGATTGAATTTTAATTTCATTTTACTGCATATGGACTTCCAGTTTTCCCAGCACCATTTTTTGAACAGGCTATTTTTTATCCATTGTAAGTTATTGTCCCCTTGTAAATTATGAGGTAACTGTATTTTTGTGGGTTTGTATCTGTGTCTTCTATACCATTGGTCTGCCTGTCTGTTTTGGTGCCAGTATCATGCCATTTTTGTACTATTGGTCCATACTATAGTTTAAGATCTGGTATTGTGATACCTTCTGCTTCAATCTTTGTGCTAAGGATTATTTTATTGATTCTTGATAGTCTATGCTTCCAGATGAATTTCATGATCACTTTCTTTATTTCCATGAGGAATATCATTGGGGTTTTAATTGGAATTGCATTGAATACATTTAGTACCTTTGGTAGTATGACCATTTTAAAAATATTAATTCTACCTATCCAAGAAAATGAAAGATCTATCTTCTAAGGTTTTCATTAATTTCTTTCTTTAGTGTTCTGTAGTTTTCATTGTAGCAGTCTTTCACCTCTTCTGTTAGATTGATTCCCAAGTGTTTTTATTTTTGAGGCTATTGTGAAAGGAGTGGTTTTCCTAATTTCTCTCTCAGAGAATACATCACTTATGAATGGAAATGCATTAGGATAATGTGTATTGATTTTATATCCTGCTACTTTTCTGAATTTACTTATTAGGTTTAGTAGTTTTCTGGTGGAAATTCTTGAATCCTATAAATATAGAATCATGTTATCAGTAAATAGTGATAACTTGATTCCTTCTTTTCTTATGCCTTTAATTACTTTTTTCTGCCTAACTGCTCTGGCTAGTGTTTCAAGGAATATCTTGAATAGAAGTGGTGAAAGAGGGCATCCCTGTCTTGTTCCAGTTTTTAGAGGGAATGCTTTCAGTTTTTCTCCAATAAGAATGATGTTGTCTGTGGGCTCAGTATAGTTAGTCTTTACAATGTTGAGGTATGTTTCTACTATCCCTATATTTTCTACTGTTTTCAGCATGAAGGGGTGATGTATTCTTAACTTTAAGTCTATTAATGTGATGAATTATGTATTAATTTCCAGATGTTGAACCAACCTTCCATCCCTGGTATAAACCCCACTTGTTCATGGAACACTATCCTTTTAATATGTTCTTGTATGCAATTTGCCAGAATTTTTAAAAGGATTTTGCATCTATGTTCATCAGGGATAGATAATGTTTCCTTTCCTTGATGTGTCTTTGTCTGTTTCTGGTATCAGAGTGACTCTAGCTTCATAGAATAAGTTTGGAAGGGTTTCCTTCTTTTCTATTTTCTGGAATGCAGTGAGGAATGTTTGTATTATTTCTTCTTTGAAGGTCTTATAGAATTCAACTGAGAATTCATCTATTCCTGGGCTTTTCTTTGTTGATAGACTTTTGATGACTTCTTATATTTCTGTGCTTGAAATTGATCTGCTTACAATGTGTATGTCTTCCTGCTTCAGTTTGGGAGGATCGTATGTTTCTAAAAATTGTCAGTGTGTTCAATATTTTCTATTTTGTTGGACTATAGATTTTCAAAGTAACTTCTAATTATGTTATGTATTTCAATGGTATTCATCATAATATTTTCTTTTTTTCATGATTTTTAGTAATGTGAGTTTTTTTCTCTCCTTCTCTTTGTTAGTATGGCCAAGAGTTAATCTATTTTGTTTACTTTTATGAGAATCAACTTTTGGTTTTGTCAATTTTTTTGATTTTTTTGTTTCAATTTCATTGATTTCAGATCTGATTTTAATTACTTTCTGTCTTCTATTTTTGGTGTTGAACTGTTTTTTTTTTTCTTTCTCTAGAGCTTTGAGATACAATGTTAGGTCATATAGTTGTTGATTTTTTATTATTTTAATGTTTGAGCTCAGTACAATGAACTTTTCTTTTTTTACTACTTTCAGAGTGTTCCAGAGATTTTGATATGTTGTTTTGTTTTTTATTTTACCTTTAAGAATTTTTTATTTCTTTCCTAATGTCTTCTGTTACTGTTGCATCATTCAATAGCCTATTGTTTAGCATACAGGTGTATGAGAAGTTTTTGTTTTTTTATTTTATCATTGATTTCTAATCCCATTCCTTTATTATGTCATAGAATGCAAGATAGTATGTCTAATTTTTTTGTATTTACTAATGGCTTATTTGTGGCATAACATATGGTCTATTTTGGAGAAGAATCCTTGAACTGCTGAGAAGAAAGTGTATTAACTTGATGATGGATGAAATACTCTATACATGCCCATTAAGTATATTACATTGATTATATTATTTAATCCTATAGTTTCTTTGTAATTTTATGTTTGGAGTTTGTATCCAGTTGTGAGTGGTGTGTTAAAGTCACCCAGTATTATTGGGTAGTGGTGTATTTGATTCTTCATACTGAGAAGGATTTGTATGATGTACATTGATGCATCATTGTTTGGGGCATAAATATTTAAAATTGATGTTTCTTGCTGCTTTATTTTTCCCCTGAGCAGTATGAAATGTCCTTCACTATCCCTTCTGACTTAGATTTGAAGTCCACATTTTCTGATATAAGGATGGAAACCCCTGCTTTTCTACTGAGTCCATGAGCATGGTTTATTTTTCTGAATCCTTTCATCTTTAGTTTGTGGATATCATTTTCTATAAGATGAGTCTGTTGAAGACAATATATTGTTTTGTCTTTCTTTTTAATTCAACCTTCCAATGTCTTTTGATTAAGGAGTTTAGGACATTAACACTCAGGGTTACTATTTTGATATAATTGGTATTTCTGGTAATTTTTGCTTAATTTTGGTCTTAAACTTGAATTGGTTTCTCTTTCATTGACTTTTCCTTTAGGGTAGTTTCTCCATTTGTGGACTTGTACTGTTGTTTTTCACTTCCTCCTCATGAAATATTTTGCTGAGAATGATCTCTACTCCGGGCTTTCTATTTGTATGCTCTTTTAGCTTTTGTTTATCCAGGAAAGATTTTATTTCATCATTGAATCTGAAGGTTACTTTTGCTGGGTATAAGATTCTTGATTGGCATTCATGTTCTTTAAAAGCTTGAAATAAATCATCCCAGACTCTTCTTGCTTTTAGGGTCTGTGCTGAGAAATTTGCTGATATCTGTGTTGTTTTCTCCTTGTATGTAATTTGATGATTTTCTCTCATAGCCCTTAAAATCCTAACTTTACTTTATATGTGAAGTATTTTCATGATAATATGACTTGGGGTGGATCTGTTGTAATTTTCTGCACCTTGTGTTCTGTAACCCTCTTATATTTGATTTTCCATTTCATTCTTCAGGTTTGGGAAATTTTCAGATATTAGTTTATTGAAGACATTCATTTCTTTGGTTTGTATCTCTGTGCCTTACTCAATCCCAATAATCCTTAAGTGGTTTTTTCATGATCTCCCATAATTCTTGGTAGTTCTGTTCATGATTTCTTACCATCTTCCCTGTTCGGTCAACTTTATTTTCAAGATTAAATACTGTGCCTTCATTGTCTGAGATTCTGTCTTCCACAAGATCTAGTCTGTTGGTGATGCTATATATTGAGTTTTAATTTGGTTTATTTTTTTTTTCATTTCAAGTATTTGTGTTTTTTTTCCCCAGAATCTCAGTCTCTTTACTGACGTGCTCTTTCCTTCCTATATTTTCTCTTTTAACTGTTTATTGGAGTGATAGCACATTACCTGCATTTGCACTCTTCTCTTTTGCTTCATGGATCATTTTAATTATGTAGATTCTAAACTCAATTTCTGTGATTTCTACTGCTATGCTATCATTCACTTCCATCCAAAATCTTGGTACACTGTTTTAGCTCCTTCTCATACTAATGCCTAAGTTTGTTAACAATGCTCCTGTGAAATGACAGCAAATCATGAGATAACTACATATTCCAAGTGGAACAGGTTGGCATCCAGCCAGTTTAGATTGAAGGGTGTGGAGATTCAAGGCTCCTTCAGGAGATGGTACTTGGTTTCTATCCCCAGGGGATGCTTCTAGGCCTTGGGAGACTTGGGACCCAATGAGTGCATGCTGTGACATCCTGGCTGCTCTGCAGATACTTGGTGATTTCACAGAAAGGCAGACTAACATCAGAACAGCATCACAGTGTCCATGGCAACCAGAGAAGCTTTTGGTTATGGCCCTTTCTGACAAAGACTCAAGGCAAGTCCAGGCTGAGCTGTGATATTAGGAGGGAAGACAGAGGTAGGCAGCCCCAGTGGCCTGTTATATTCAAGAAATGTGATCCTAACTTGTTCAGCCACTGGAAGGGGAGAGGGAGTGTTGGGGACATGGCATATTATACCTATGTGTTCCAGCTCCTTCCTGGGCAAGGAATCCTGGTGAAAACTTGCAGTCCACATTACCCTCAAGGCCTGGCAGGTGGTACTGTCCTTTTCATCCTGCACCAGGAATGCTGGTCATTTGGTGACACCTATTCTACTACAGCCTATTGGTCCCTACCAGGTCTAGTGGCCAGGGAAGTCATGGAAGCATGTTCAATTGCTTGCTCGAGGATCAACCAGCAAGACACTGAACCCAGTGTCACTGACCTTCCACACCACTCCTCCAAGCCTGGACTCACCCACTATATTGCTCAGTCAGGGAAATTGCCTAGGACCCTCCCAGACACATGGAATGATGGCTGGGGACAGCCTCAGACATAGAGGGACTGAGTTATTTAGCATGTGCGATGGAGGCCAGGAGGCAGCTAGCCAAAAAGTACAGTTGTTCTGTGTACACTCCCCCTGCCATGCCCCACTACGTTTGCTACTGGCCTGCAATTAGTTTGCCTCCAGAAATTTTCTTGGCCCAAGTTTCCAAGGAGCCCTTCAAAATACCTTTAAATACACATACACCTTGAAAATCTGTCTTGGCATAAAGGTTCATCCTCATGAACTGACTCTTGCCTATCAGACACAGGCCTTCTGTGACAATGCCCACGGTCTTTATAGCAGGTCCTGGAGAATGCATACTACAGGTTAGTATCACACCCTGGTGCAATGGTACTCCAAGAAAGTGAATGTGATGGATGCAAAAAGTTCCTGATAGTGATGTGAGGAGCACAGTATTCCAGTGCATAATATCATCTTGATCCATGCCTCATGCTGCAAGATCAGAATTGTACAGCATTTCAAAGCTGAGTATTGAAAAATTGAAGCACTATGGACTTTACTGTAGGGCACGAACTGCATAAAGTTGATGGAAATGAAAAGATAAATTCAGTGAACACATACTACATTTTTTTATTGCTAATGGTCTGTAAAAATAAACCTATTGATCCCTGAGCTTCAAAATAATATAAAAAAACAGCAAGAAGAAATGGAGAGATCATTTGGTAAGCAAAGATAATCACTGACAATAACTCAATTTACAAAGGATATGAATGCCTTTGCAAATTCATGACTTTCTCCTGTTGCTTGCAATAGACAGCAGATTACAAGTGTACTGATTTTGCTTGTCCTACACATGATCTGTGATGTCTTGTGTAGGACATCAGGATGAGGAAAGACTTTTTTTCCACCATGCCAGCAGCACCAAAGCACCACAATTTACACAAGTATAGAATTGGAAAGCCAGCTCTGAGTGATAGCTTTCAAAGTAAGTAGTTCCCTCATCTTCAGAACTTAAAACATAATAAATCTCTACTAAAATACAGAAATGTAGATCTGATATGGTTGAAATCTGAATTTAAAAAACAGAAAATTTTAAAGAAAAACTAAACTTGTTATGAGAGTTATTATCCAGGAATAAAACATCCTAAAACATTTATAAAATATATTTTTTTCTTCTCAGTGGTTGTATGCACCACAAAGATGCTGCATGCCTAATATCCCTGATTTCCTTCTTTAAATGTGAACTTTGTAAATAGATGTTCTTGAGGGATGTATACCCTTGAAAAACCAATCCAAAATTTACACAAAACCATGTGAAAGATGAGAACACTGCCTCCTAAACCCAATTCTACACAGCATGTCTTCAGAATATCCATCAAAATACATTCTACTGTGATGTACAACTAATTTTAAATAATAATAAAATATACTAAAAATTAGCAAAAACATTATAAAAAATGCCTCATTAGAGTTGTGACTAGACCTAAAATGAAACAGGAAAACAGGTTTTAAATATCCATCATGGCTCCTCAGTGACATCAGAAGAAACTAAAATAATTATTCAGCACAGACTCACTCAATTTCTTTAAGGAAAATAATATCCTCCCAAAGCAAAGCAAAACACAATGAGAAAACAATGCAAAGAGCAGCTCTCTTTTGTCATCAACTCTAGGTTTCCCAGCTGACCTTTAGGTTGACTTCCATTCCTTCCAGGTTTATCATTCTCCTCAGTGGGTGTTATACTCCTCCTGTGCTTTTTTTGGACAGTAATGTTCCTGTTCTGGGGCTTTCCTAGCATTTTGCAGATGGGTCTTATTACACTTCAGGGAATGGTTGAAGAGCAGAAGGACACTGGCACTTACTGAACATTATGAGGTACTGTTTCTCTTTCTTATCCAAGATCTTGACCAATGGAGTAAAAATAAGACTTTCCTTGCCTGGGGAAGCCACACAGTCATCTTTAAGTCACTTTCTAGGATGTCCACATATCCATTGTTTTTCTCAGTATCCACCTCAGCAGTGCCCTTGAAGAATCACTTCAGCTAAGAGTCTCTGTTCCTCTATTTCCATCTTCCACTCAGGATAAGACACATCAGGTAATGGACTGTGTTTGGACTGTGTAAAATCCTCTCTGTGGCTGGCCCACTCTCCCAGAGCAGGGGCAGCTCTGTGATGTGTGGCTTCTATTGCATCTTGAAGACAAGTCTATTTATTTTTTTTGTCCTCCCCAGGACTGCTAGCAGTCTTGCCAACTGTCTCATTCTTCCTATAGCTATCCAGTGCCTAGGAGTTGGAGATGTTCTGTAGCACAGGGAGTTGTTGATATATGGTAGCTATGATCCACAGCAACCGAACTGGTAAGTTCTGAAAACATCTGATGACTGCTCATTTCAAATAACCTGCCTGGCTTCCTGGGTGGCCCACTCAAATGTCTGTTCCCATTGGGATCATTGGGACTGGGGGAATCCATGCAAAGAACTCATCAAAAAATTCAGAGGACTTTGATGATAGGGAAGATTCAGATGCCTGCCTTTATAGTCAGCAAGCAGCAAAATTGAAGGCTCCCTATGTGAATCTTCGGGGTCTTACTATGGAGCCCAGCAAAATTGTGCATGTTCTGGGTTAGAGTGCTGACCAGAGAGGAAAAGACTGTGTGATCCAGCCACCCCAGGAGGGCATTTTCTTATACAGATGCCTGGGAGGGGGCCTTGATTTGGTAACCCTGCATATTCCAACAGGATTGAGAGCTGAGCTTGGCATAGGCTTGAGATGTGGCATGACCATCATGGTAGGGTGGGCAGAATGCTGGTTACAGAGCCCAGCACAAGGTGGTCAACAGACACCCATCACAGTGGGCCAGGATCAGGGATGGAGAAGGCCAGGATGGTAGTAAAGGAGGGAGGGAGGAAGAACAATACAACTGAGTTCCCAGTGGTGAGAGGGAAGTGGGGAGGGTGGAGCAGGATGGAGTTATGCAGAATTTAGGCTGGAAAAGCCTCCAATAAGTTTTTGTAATGTGATTAATTTCTTGAAATTATTAACTTCAATTCTAAGCCCCCACAATATATATGAGAATTACCTTGAAAATTGTGCACATTTAAGAAATATTATTTACAAGTTTTATGATACAATTATGGAAAATATATCACACTTAAAAATGTGAAATCAATGACATGATACCAGCAAAAAAAAAAAAAATAGTATTATAAAAGACTACAGGTCAAACAGAATGTCTTGTTAAAAACAGTCTAAAGAAGAATCAGCTCAATGCTGCCTGGGTTGCTGTGATTAAGAACCAGACTGTCCAGGGAATGCCAAGAATTCCTACAACATGTACACATACTCTTGTGCATTTACAGTTAGCTCCATAATATTTTAAAGATAAAGTTGAATCTGTGCTCTAGAACAGTTCACTACAAAGTACAATTCATTTGAATATAAGATTCAGGAGACCAGACACTAACACAGTGACTATCTGGCTCAGAACTATATTCCCAGTGACTAAATGTGTTTGGTAGTTAGTTAAGTGACAAAAGGAACAAATGAAGGAAATCACAGATAAAAGAGCATACTTTGGAAAACTTTGATTAAAGACAAAGATCTTAGACTGGATACAGTAGCACATTCTGATAATCCCAGCAGCCCAATAGGCTAAGTCTGGAGGATTACAAGTTTGAAGGCAACCTCAGCAGCTTAGTGACAAGTTGTCTCAAAATAAAAAGTGAATAAAAGAGGAACTAGGAGTGTAGTTCAGTGGTAAAATACCACTTGGTTCAATCCAAGTACAGAGAGAGTGATCAAAGAGTCTTAAGGCAAATGAATGAGAAGTACAAAAAAATACTCAAAAAATGTGCTCATTTTTCAAAAAATGAATATGTTGTTTGTTATTAAATCCCTTCATTTCAGGCTTTCCTCTGATAACCATAAACACAGGTTATTATTACCTATATCATAACTAAGAAGATTCCTTGATTTGTTTCAAAACATGAATTTATTTCCATTTTATATAAAAGGACCATGAAAGAGTAATTTTTTCAAAGAAAATACATATGAGTTTTATAAACTGAAAATTTTCAGGACAGATATGCAAGTAATACATCAAGTGGGAAAATGAAAAAGAAAATTATTAAATTTATATTAGCCAAGGTCAGGGAAAATGTCATGCATGTTTCAATCATTGCCTATAAGCCAAAGAATCAATTTTCTAAAACAATATGAAAGATAAGATTCCATAACAGGAAAAAGTTCAGTGAAATGGAGTACTTTCTCCTTGTAGAAATAAAGACAAAACAATTAGAATAATTCTTCTGTAAACAGTATTCAATTTTTTTTTTATGGTGCTGGGGATTGAACCGAGGGCCTTGTTCTTGTGAGGCAGGCACTCTACCAACTGAGCTAAATCCCCAGCCCCAATAGTATTCAACTTTATTTAAAAATGTTGAAATACATCAGATGGCTATCTCCTAAGATAATCTTCACACAGCTTTTGTAACAAACCTATTTATTAAGTATTTAAAAGAAAAAAAAATGTCCAATTATATAGGAAATAGTATCCTGAGACTCTTTCAACATAAACATAAATCAGGATGAAAGGAAAATAGCTAAACTACACTTAGTTGCTCATCATCCTGTATGTAAACCTACATAAAAAAAGTTAGCTCTGAATATTCTATCACTTTGCTTTCATCCATACAAAGCATGTAGATGATGTATTTCTTCCTATCTCATGTTTTAAACATAAAGCATGTATGTGAACTCTCTGCTTCATAATCCAGGTTTTCTCTCTTGTTTGTCATGTTTCAAATTTATCTTTGGAAATTGAATAATTATCAAAAATGTCTCATTCAGCTAGAGATTATCAGTAACTAAAAGATTACAATATTCTGAAGGTTTTGAAAATTAAATGGCTTGAGCAATTATTTCCTGAAGTAGAATGAAGATCAGTGATGAGTGACAAATCTAAGAGCAAAAAGGATTTCTTAACTTTTATGCTTAATTAGAAGACATTACTTAGGGAATATGTGATATTAGGAACAAACCCAATTGGTAAACTCTTTTTCAAACTGAAAAGGAAAGGAGAAAAAATTTGAAAATTAAAAGCACTGTTCAACATATAAAAATATGTATGATCTGACAATAGAACATATATTTCTGAATTGGTTTGGTAAAAGGAATGGTAGATTTTGTGATTAGTCACCTATAGCCTTTATCTAGGTATCTCAAGTTCCCAGCAAAATCATTTACTTACAATGGAAGGCAAAGCCAGAGCTGAAGTATATGGCTTTCTTTCAGCAGCGCAAACTCGCTCATAGCTATCACCGTGGCCTTCTTTAAAGTCCCTAAATGTCATTGTGATTTGTGTGAAAGTAAGAGAACAAAGCATTATATTGAATTCCTCCCTGCCCCCACTTTTATAACCTTATGTTGAAACTTGCCTGAAGTTTATCAAGATAATTTTAAAAATTTCATTTCAAAATATTTTATTAATTAACAGCTCTTTTCTGTAAACACATCAGTTACTTGCTCTTTTCTTATAACAACATATCTCCTAGTACATTGGAGTGATTAATGATAAGTTAATCTTTCAAAGTCCCTAGTGCTATACCTTCAGAGAGGAAGCAAACAAAAAAAATTGGGGAATCCAATGAGTTTTCCTATCTTTATAGTCACTCATCACAAATTCCCCCATTGCATTCAATCAGCCCTTTTATGCCATCATCAGGACTGAAACCCTCCCCTAAGAAAACTGAATTTAAATAGGATATGGTCTCATAATCAAGAATAAGTATTTAGCTCTTTAAAAAAAATAAAATCATTAAAAGAAGATACAAATACTGTACAAATATAGACTCAACCTTTAAACAGTCAAATCTCACCTAGGAAAATAACAATATATATCCCAACAGTACGCAAAGGACTTTTACTTGTATTTAGTTTAGAAAGGGATCTAATTTTGCCCATAACAGAATGAGGCAGTTAGTAGTCAGCTAGATATGAGACTAAAACAACCAAATTTCTGCCCCTCCAAGTCTGAGTCACTTTGATGAAACCATACCACCTTGCTATAATTCAAGATTATATAATGCTTTCCAGTTTTTCTAATAGGCTACTTTTAAGAGGAATTAGGATCATGGTAAAACTGAGCAAAAGTTGGAGGTATTGTATATCCCCATACCTCCCACATAACATACAGTCAATTCCATACTTGAATTTTAAAGAACAGAAAGCATTTTAAAGCTTTATAATCAAAACTCTATGAAGTAGTAAATATTATTTTAATTCACATTTATAAGTGAGGAAAAGTAAGTCACAGGCTACTGATCCTCACTCCCAACCTCTGTTTCCAGAAGAAGATCATAGAAACCAACAGTAAAAACTGCCCAGTGTCCTTCAGTTCACCTAAACCACAGGAATGAGAGAACCCCCACTACTACTGCAACTCCTTGAAACCTCTCCCATCATGAAGTAATTTTAAAAAATGCTAATCCTAAACCTAATATAAGAAATTTACAACCACAATCACATTCAGAGGTTAACCCAAAACCTCATGCCATTTGAGGATTTCCAGGGACATTCTGAATCAATTGTTTCTACATCCTACATTCTCAGCCCTTTGTATTTTGGTCCTTATTCTTATCCCTTACAATATAATCTTACATTTTTTTATTCAGAGACAACATTTTCAGTGCTCTTCATCAATTCTCACTTTTCTAAGCTGTTGAACTTCATTCACTTCAGTATCCACTATAATTTCCACAATCTTTCCTTTACAAAACTTGATTTTTGAACACAGGTATTCTTTGTAAATGACAATTCAAATAATATGTCTCCCCTACTCTTAAACTTCTATTGGCTTCATTATAATCATGAAATAAACATCCCCTAGAATTTGACCCCATTGTTTTTTTTACAGTACAATAAATATCTAACAGCATGCCTAGGACATTTCAGAGGGTAAAGTGTTGGATGGAATTGAGACTGTTAAGCAGAACATGGCCAGTGCTACTAGTAAGCAGTCTGGTAGTGAAATAATAGAAAACACCACAACTCCATGAGGAGTACCAGTGATAAAGTCAGAGAAAGACTGAATGCCACTGAATGATTTCTCGAGAAAAAAAATATCATGTTTAAAGAACTTGAAGAGTTAGGTGAAAAGTGCAGCTAGCATTTCAAGCAGAAAAAAAAAATTCACAGAGGAAGTACAAGCAATCCTTTGCCAGAGGCACAAAAGAAGTTATAAAAACCATCTGTGGAGATGAAGCTGGAGATATACAACAGAAACAAAAGTTTTTTTCACAAGTTTAATTTTAATATTCTATTTTAATAATTTATTTATTTACATTTTTTTCAATAAACCAGACAATTTTTAACTTATTAGTTACACATGATAGAATGCATTTATACATTTTGAAGTATACACAAAAGAATTGTAGTCTCTCATGTTTCTTGTTTTAAAATTTAGGATCACATCATTCATGCAGTTCTGTTTGTCCATTAGGTAATAATGACTGTTTCACACTACTATCATTACTACCTGCATAAAACCCCCCCTATCTTTGCTCCCCTCTATCTAATAAAAGTGATTCTATTCTTTTCTATTGCTGCCCCAGTTTTTGTGAATTAGCATCCACAAAACAGGGAAAATATTTGGACTTTGGTTGTTTTGGGCTTGGCTCATTTCACTTGGTATGATACTTTCTAACTCTATCTACTTACCAACAAATGCCAGAATTTTATTCTTTAAAACTGAGTAATATTCCAAGGCATGCTCTCTATATACCATATTTTCTTTATCCATTCATCTGTTTAAGGGCATCTAGATTGTTTCCATGTTTAACCTGTTGTGAATTGAACTTCTATAAACATTGGTATGGCTGTGGCACTGTAGAATGCTGAATTTAAGTCCTTTAGGTATAAACAGAGAGTGGAATTGGGGGTCAAATGGTACTTCCATTCCAAGTTTTCTTAGAAATCTCCCTACTGCTTTCCATTAGGGTTACACCAATTTGCATTCCCACCATCAATGGATGAGTGTGCCTTTTCCACCACATTCACGATGACATTTATTGTTGCTTGGTTTATTGATAATTGTCATTCTGATTGGAGTGAGATAAAATCTTAGAGTACATTTTATTTACATTTCTCTAATTGCTAGAGATATTGAACATTTTTTCATATATATATTGAATGATTGTATATCTTCTTTGAAGTGTCTGTTCAGTTCCATAGTCCATTAATTTATTGGGTTATTTGTTTTTTTGGTGTTAAGTTTTTTGAGTTCTTCATATGGCCTAGAGGTTAATGCTTTTTCCAAGGTGCATGTGTTAAAGATGTTCTCTTAATTTTTATGCTCTCTCTTCACATTATTGATTGTTACTTTTGCTGAAAGGAAGCTAATTAGATTGAGATCATTCCATTTATTGATTCTTGATTTACCTTATTATAATTTAGAGGTCTTGTTAAAGAAATCAGATCCTTGATGGACATGGTGAGGATCAGGGTCTACTTTTTCTTCTAGTAGTCCCAGGATCTCTGTTCCAGTTCCAAAATCTTTGATCCACAGTCAGTTGAGTTCCAGGAAGGGTGAGAGATAAGAGCTTAATTTTATTTTGTTACATATGGCTTTCCAGTTTTACCAGCACCATTTGTTGAATGAGGTACCTTTTATCAATGAATATTTTTGGTGCCTTTTCCTAACATGAGATACCTGATTGTTGTGGGTTTGTGTCTGTGTCTTCTATTCTGTATCATTGGTCTCTGTGTCTTTTGTGCTGACAATATCATGTTGTTTTAATTACTATGGCTCTGTAGTATAGTTTGACATTTGGTATTGTGATGCTGTCTGCTTCACTTTTCCTGCTAAGATTTGCTTTGGGTCTTCTGGGTCTCTTATTTTTCCAAGTCAATTTCATGTTTGCTTTTTCTAGTTCTATGAAGAACACCATTGGAATTTTAGTAGGAATTGCATTAAATGTGTTTGATACTTTTGGTATTATGGCTATTTTGACAATATTAATTCTGTCTATCCAGGAATATGGGAGATCTTTCTATATTCTAAGGTCTTCTTCAATTTCTTTCTTTAGTGTTCTGTAGTTTTCATTGTAGAGGTTTTTCACCTCTTGTTAGATTGATTTCCCAGTATTTTTTTAGGTGACTAGGAATGTGTTAATGTTTTTATTTCTCTTTCAGAGGATTCATTATGAATGTATAGGAATGTGTTTGATATATGGACATTGATTTTATATCCTGCTGCTTTTCTGAATTAATTTATTCTAGAAGTTCTTTTGTAGAATTTTTTTTTATCTTTAAAATACAGAGTCATGTCATTGGCAAATGGTGATAGCATGTTTTCTTCTTTAACTATTAGTGTACCATTAATTTTTTTCTTCTATTTGTTCTGGCTGGAATTTCAAGGACAGTGTTGAGTAAACATTGTAAAAGAAGGCATTCTTGTATTATTATGGGTTTTAGAGGGAAAGTTTTCAATTTTTCTCTATTTAGAATTATGTTAGCCTTGGGTTTAGCATATATGGCTTTTATGATGTTGAGGTAGATTCTCACTATCCCTAGTTTTTCTACTGTTTTGAACCTGAAGTGGTGTTGTATTATCAAATTCTCTTTCTATATATAATATGATGATTGTATGATTCTTGTTTTTAATTCTATTGATATGATGAATGGTGTTTTTTGCTTTCACTATGTTGAAACAACCCTGCCTCACTTGGATGAACTGAACTTGATTGTGGTGCACCATCCTTACGTTTTTGTATGAGAATTGCCAGAATTTTATTGAGATTTTTTGCATCTATGTTCATCAGGGATATTTTTCTGAAGATTTCTTTCTTTGACATCTCTTTGTCGCATTTTGATATGAGGGTGATATTAGTCTCATAGAATGAACTTGGAAGGGTTTGTCTGTTTCTCTTTCATAGAATAATTTGAGGAGTATTGGTGTTTGAAGATCTTGTAGGACTCAAATGAGAAGCTGTCTGGTCTTGGATTTTTCTAAATTTGGTAGGCTTTTAATGGTGTTTTTTATTTTATTACTTGATATTGTTCTGTTGAAATTATCTATGACCTCCTGATTCAGTGCAGCTAGGTCATATGTCTCTAGAAATTTGTCAATGTCTTCAATACTTTCTATTTTAATGGATTATAAATTTTCAAATAGTTTCAAATTATCTTCTGTATATCAGTTCTGTCCCTTTTGATATTTTGTTGTTCATCACATATTTTAGCAATTTGGCTGTCTGTTTTTTTTTACTTTTTGTAGTGTGGCTAGGTGTTTATCAATTTTATTGTTGTTTTTCAAAGAATAAACTTTTGTGTTTTTTCAACTTTTTAAAATGTTTCTTTTGTTCCAATTTTATTGATTTTGGTGCTGAGTTCAATTATTTCCTGTATTCTACTCTTTGAGGTAGTGATTTGTTCTTTGTTTCCTAGAGCTTTCAGAAGTAAAGTTGTCATTTATTTGTTGACTTTTTATTCATTAATAAAAAACTCAATGCAATAAATTTTCCTCTTAGTACTGCATTCATAATATACTAGAAATTCTGGCATGATGTGTCAGTGTTCTCATTTACCTATAAGTATTTCACCCTTAGTTTATTCTACTATCCATTCATCATTTAATTGTGTATTATTTATTTTCCATGTGTTAGAAATGATTTTATATTTTATTTTATAATTTATTTCTAATTTCAGACCATTATGATCTGATAGAATGCAGGGTATTATCTCCATTTTTTGTATTTTTTAAGTTGCTCTGTGGCATAAAATATGATCTACCTTAGAAAAGGATCAATGTGCTGTCAAGAAAACAAGTATATTCACTTGTTGATGAGTGAAATATTATATTAACTGTTAAATCTAAATTATTGAGTGTGTTATTTATTTCTATGATTTCTTTATTTAGTTATTATTTAGAAGATCTGCCAAGTAGTGAAAGAGGTGTTATAGTCATCAGTATTATTGTGTTTTGGTATACTTGATTCTTGAAATTGAGAAGGTTTTTTTGTTTCTTTGTTTTGTTTTATTGTTGTACTTAGATGCTCTGTTGTTTGGAGCATAAATATTTACAATTGTTAAACTTGCTGCTGTATAATTTCCTTTAGTAGAATGAAATGAACTTCTCTATCCCTTCTCATTAACATGACCTTGGAGCACACTTTATCTTATATAAGGATGGAAACCCCTGTTTGTTTATGTAATCCATATGAGTGATTTTTTTTTTCTTATCCTTTCACATTCAGTCTGTGGATGTTGTTGCCCATAAGGTGATTCTCTTGGAGACAGCATATTGTTGGGTTTTGTTTTTTAATCCAATCTGCCCATGTTTTGATTGATGAGTTTATGTCATTAATATTCAAGGTTATTACTGAGATAAATTTTTCCCAGTCATTTTGGATTATTTCTGACTTTTAATTTTATTTAGTTTTTTTTTTTTTTTTGACTATTCATTTAGAGTACTTCAATCCTTTGCTGGTTTTTGCTTTTCTTTTTCACTTCATCCTCATAGAGTATTTTGTTGAAAATGTTCTTTAGTGCAGGCATTCTAATTGTGATTTTTTAAACTTCTGTTTGTCTTGGAAGATTCTTATATAATCTTCAAATCTGAAAGCTAATTTTGCAGGATATGAAGTTCTTGGTCGGCATCCATTTTCTTTCATAGCTTGAAATGTGTTGTTCTATGACCTCCTAGCTTTGAGGGTCTGGATGGAGAAATCAGTTGAGATCTGAATTGGTTTTCCCTATACATAACTTGTTTTTTTTTTTTTCCTCTCACAGCCTTTAAGATCTTTTCCTTATTCTATCTTTTAGCCATTTTCACTATAATGTGTCTTGGTGTGGGTCTTCTGTAGTTTTGTATATTTGGCATCCTGTAAGCCTTCTATATTTGATTTTCCCTTTCATTCTTTAGGTTTGGAAAATTTTCTGATATTATGTCATTGAAAAGATTGTGAATTTCTTTTGCTTGTATCTCTGTTTCTTCTTCTACCAGATAACTCTTGAAATTGTTCTTCTCACATTATCCCAAAGCTTCTGGAAGTTCTGCTCATGAATTCTTACCATCACTGCATGGTCAACATTATTTTTAATATTAAATAGTTTGTCTTCATTGTCTGAGGTTCTGTCTTCCAAATCGTCTAGTCTGTTGGTGAAGATTTCCACTGTTTATAATTAGATTTATTGATTCCTTCATTTTGAGGATTTGTGCCTGTTTTTTTCACAAACTCTAATTCTTTATTGAAGTGATCTTTCACTTCCTGCATTTTCTCTTTGATTTCACTCTATACCATCCTTCACTTCACAGATCTGGATTAACCATATACTTCCTAAACTTCTTCTTAAATATTTCTTCTATTGTGTTGTCAAGTGACTTCTCTAATTGGGGCATCTTGGTTTATTTGTTTCTCTTTTTCTTGCACTTGTTTTTTATGTTTTGTGTGTTTTCCCATCTAGCTGTATGAATCTGAGACAATATAGATTCTACCCTGTACACCTATATTGTAAATAAAGATTTCCATTATCCCACCTTTAAGAGTCCAATATCAACAACACCTAGAGCAAACAATATACAGCCTCAAATCTAATATCTACCTGCAAGGCTTTCACTGCACTCTTGCTATAAACAGCAATGATGAGTTCAATCATTGTCCACAATAAAAACAGAAAATTTGTTAAACAGATTTACAATCTCAAATAATGGACAAAGGCAGAACAGAAACAGTGCAGGACATGGTGTTCATGAGGGAGAAAGAGAAACCAGAAACAAAAATTCACAAAGTATGGGAGAGAAACCAACAGAGATTGGCTGTTACATGGAGAAACACTAGAAAGGGAATCTAGGAAGACAGACAAGCAAGAGGAAAAATACATACTGATGGAAGAAAAATTAAAAATATAAGAATATACAGAATATATAGCAGAACTGCAAAACACCATGTGTATATTATTGTCTTCAACAAACTGCTGCACATAAACACCCTGCTCCAAATATGATAGAAATCAGAGAAAAATAATAATAAAATAAATCTCAGTGGAAAATTGAACAACTGTCTCTGCCAGCATCTAAATGTTTCTCATCCCTGTCTCTGACTTATCACAAGACAGGCCCTTGAAGATGTAGCCACTATCTTACCACTCTGGGCTTCAGATGTCCTGGGTTTGGACACATTGCAATCTCATGATCACAGTGCCACTGGAATTTGGAGGGAGACAACCAGGGATGAGCAACCCTGAGATGCTGTACTAGATGGGAGCAACCCACACTCCCAGGAGGCAGATCCCACTTTCAGTCAATCCCATAGGCACCCTGATGCTGAATCTCTAGATCCTGGACAGTGACCCCAGAGAGGTGCAACTATACCCCAAAATGGCAGTGGCACAAAACCCACTGGCACCCCAAACTAACCCCAGGCTCTGATTGGCACCTTACAATGAATGCGACCACATGCAACCAAACCTGGAGTCTCCCTGGCAGTGAACCTCTGGGCAGTGTTGGGAGGGGTAGTAGCATGAGTCAATGGTAGCTAGCAGGGGGTCAGCAAGAGCTGCAGTCATCAGTGGTGTTGGCAACAGGTGAGGAGACTGTGGCAGCAGTGGCAGTTGTGGCTCTGGCGGCAAGTGTCACAGCACCCAGAGAGGAGAACTCTAGGTGATCTTCTGGGAACAGCAAGAGCTTTGATGTCAGCAGCAGCAGCAGTGTAGTTGACAGTCAAGCATCCAAGGCACCATCGAGGTCAACAGACTTCCAGGCGACAATGACTGCAACAGCATTAATAGCAACAGAAGGGTATGGAGAAAGACCTCTGGGCACCTGAATCAGGAGCATCAGTTTCAGCTGTGGCACAGGTGCCTGCAGCAGTAGTTCCCAGGGAAAAGATCCCCAGGCATCAGTGGCAGCTACACCCCATCCCCCAGAGACAACCTGCAGGCAGAAGCAGTGGTGTCCATGGTCATGGCATCATGGACAGCCCCAGCATCTGACAAAATCTCCTCTTGGCATCTGGGGCTAGTTTTAGATTTAATAAAGTTTGAAATAACATCTTCAATTTCAGTTCTTCTTGTTCTCCCATGCTTCTAGAAGAATCAGTCTTTGCAACAGTCAGAATCACTTTTTGCTGTGTTTAAGACAGAACAATCATATCATTTGTAAATAATTTTAAAATGATACTAGTTATAGTTACTGAGTGTTCACCAAAATGCTATAAAGAACTAAGTACTTACTAGGCTCTTTAATATTCCTACCAAACCTTCTTGAAGAAGAGGCAATCCAAGGTAAATGTGATTAAATACTTACTTTATGTCATGAAGCTAATAACAGATGACAGGTAGGTCCAAATTGAAGACTGTTTTACATCTTTGCATGTCTTCATCACTGCTGAGCTTTCTTGTCTTCCAAGGACTTCTTCATAAAGATTCTTCCTTAATGCTGCTACTTTGTGAGTAAAAATTCCTAGGAATATTTCAGAAAGGAACAGAAGCATGTACCAGTAAAGTGTACATAGAATCAAAGACCATAAAAGTTACAGTTATGCTGGTATATATTTTACAGCTTCCAGGTGATGATGGTGACCCCAGTTTCAATTTCAAGGGTCATGAATAACTTATGGGTTTGTTTGAGTCATCTCAGGGCAGGAGGGTTGCTTTTCTATGAATTGAAATTCCATCATCAGACAGCCCTAGGTTCAATCATAGCAACCCTGATGCAGAGAAGGTGGGTATAACTGTGAAAGTGGTTCACTTTATTTTTAAATATAGATCGGAGGCTTATGGGGCTGGGGACAAGTTTACATTGAGTTATCTGTTCTCCACAGGAAGGAGGTATCTGACAGAAGGCCTGGGAAATGAATATCTTCCAAATCAACAAGTCAATGTTAACATGCCATCAGGGAGCCCTGGGACCCCCTGTCAGGTCACTCCTGGAATGAAGCCTTTGAAAAGTTTCTTTAAATACCCTTTTTCCTCCTGATGGGAGCCTTTGTGACAGGAGTCCCCTGTGTTTCTCCTTTGCTAACAAAGCAATAATTTTTTTCTTTTTCTCAATACTATGTCCTTGTTATTTAATTGTCATTGGGAACAAGGACAGAGCATTTGGTTACAAATTTTTTCCCCTACCTGCAGTGGTGATTTGTCTGTTCTTAAGTTGTGCCCCATAACACGGGCACATATTTATCATTTATTCAACTGAAAATATTTTCACCACAAATTTCATTGGGCTCCTAACTCCAAGGACAGATTATTAACCCTTTTCTCTACAATAATCTAGTTTCTGTAATATGACAATGCAGTCACAATGATATTCTCTTATCTGGGATGTTAACCACCTGATCTGCTGTACTCTAATGATCCTATAGAAATAGAAATCACAGGTTTGGGTCAACAAAAAAATATTTAAAAAGTCCCACCCCACCCCACCCTCCTCTTGAAGACTCCAAGACTTTCCATCCTGTGAATGGGAAAGGCTTTATGTGACCACTTAAACCAGATGCTGCACATAGACTAAGTTTTTTCTTTCTTAGAAAGCATTATGGAGTCATTTTGTTTTTCAGGAGTCAGGCTGTGGTCTGTGATCTTTTCTCTCATAGTCAGCCACTCTACTCCCTGTTGCTCAGTCCTGTTTTACAACTGAGCTTCAGTCTGGCTCTGGGTCCTCTCCCAGAGTTTGTGGGGGATAACCAAGATGGGAGGCTGCTTTTCACTATCAAAGTTTCAGCACAACTACACCAGGAATAGAGTTGAGTAGGGGCAAGTGACACAAAGAGTCTAAGGGGGCAAAGATCTGAAATATTCAAGGGCAGAGCTTGTGCCAAGGAAACAGGATTCCAAGGAAGACTGGTCTTGTTGGAAAGGGATGGGAGAAACAGAATTCCTTCTCCAACCAAAATCCTTTATACTTACTCAGGTTTTACTATTTGGGTAAGATCTTTAAATTTTACACATTATTTTCATACTAGCAAAAAACTAGAGGAATCTAAATTTTCAAGAAGAACAATATGACTGAGTCAATTGGTACATTGCTCCACAACTATTTATTTATTTATTTATTTATTTTTGTGGTGCTGGGTATTTGAACCCAGAGTCTTTTGTTTGAGAGGCAAGCACTCTACCAACTGATCTATATCCCCAACCCTGTTCCACAACAATTATGCAGACTTAAGAATGATAGTTAAAATTATGGTGGTTTAAGTAACTCAGAAAATACTCAAACATAAAAAGAAAAGAAAATTGCATGTATGATGAGATTAATACTGCACCATCTGATGTACTTGGTGAGCAAAATGTCTCAAATACATTCAATGGTAGTGCTGCTAGTAAACTTGTGGAGGTATTGTGCAGAAACATAGAGATATGTGACTTGGTTAGACTCACTGTCCCCACTTACAGTCTCAGAGCTTCTTGGGTCCCCCAACGCTCTCCTGCAAAACCTACATAACTTAAAGTGGGAACTAATGTTAAGAAGCTCATCTAGGTGTGCCTTATCTGTCCTACCCCATGGAAGCTGCCATGACAAGAATAATGTCACTGGATATTGCAGAATCTAAATCACTTTGAGGGTTTTCCCCTAAATATTCAAAATTGAAATGAACATTCCCATGGGACTCAATGTGTCAATGTTGTCTGTGCATTGAACCCTGACACTGGCCTCAGGGATTTTACCATCTAGGGTGAATATTCACAAGTAAAACTATTGCTTCTGACTGGTTCTCTAGCATTGTAAGGGAATTCAAGTGTGCCAGAATATGCTGCCAGTCACTGCTGCATTTCTCTGAGTCCTTTACTCTCTCTCCCTGCTGCCTGAACCCCCTCAGCAGAACTCCACCAGGAAGTTCCTTCATCAGCACTGTTGAAGGTCATATGTTGATATGCTGCTTGATAACACTAGGATAAAACTAGAGCTCTGATCCCATTACTATTATTTCTTCTTGTTAAGGCTGATACTTGCACTGGCTAGAAAATCCTAGGAGACTGTGGACATGTCAGACAGCCCAAGAGTCTGTGCCAGCATTCAACTCAGCACCTAGCCCAATGTGCCCAGAAGGAATGGCTACAAAATTTAACCCCAATTAGCCAAGAGTGTACTGATCTCAAGTTGTGACTCCCAGAGGGACATGGCATGCCATGGCTGGGAGGAATTTGTAAATATTTGTTACCAGTCTAAGTTTGGCTTAGCAAGGAAAATGGTCTTTCAGGAAATGGTCTTAGTTAGGAAAGTGGCCCATTCCTCATATCAAGACCTGAAGACCAGACCCAGCAACCATTAGGTTATACTTCATGGGGGAATGTGGGACTCCTGGTCCTAACATGTTGCATTTTCTGTTGTACCTCTTGGCTGTATTCCCTCTTCTTACCCACATCCATTTTTCTCATCATCATGGGTAAGACAACTGGGTACTGGGCATCCATGAGATCCCGGGTGTGTGCCTTAAACTTCCTAGTCAATCTTTCAAGATAAACATTTTTTTAATATCAATATTATAGCAATGAGGTCTCTGACAGTCACATAATATCTTGACATTGGCTGGTTTACATAATGCCCTCATTATAATCACTTACACTCATGTTACCCTCACTGTGGCCTCTTATACTGATATGCTACATTACTCTGGCCTCTGACATTCACATAATACCCTCACGATGGCCTATCACACAGAGCATTTTCACTGACTTCTGACAATAAACTAATGCCTCACTGGGGCCTCTCACTCTCATATATTATGCGCAATGTGGCATCTGACATTCACAAAATACCCTACTATGGCTTTTGACAATCACATAATACCTCACTTGCCTCGGACACTCACAAAATATCCTGTTATGTTGACATTCATACAATATCATCACTGTGACCTTGACAGTAAAATAATATCATTATGGCCCCTGCCATTGACAAAATATACTCACTACAGCATATGATGCTCTCAAATATTATTACAATGTTGATGTATATTCATATATTTATTCAGAATAGCCCCTGAGATTGAAAATTTTTCCTGTGTCCTCTGACATTTAAATAATATCTTCTCATTTACAAAATGTTTTTTGCATATTACACTTACTGTCACATGATTTTCTCACATAATACTCTCAGTGTGACATCAAACACTCATATAATACCATGCTGTGGCCTCTGACACAGAATGTCCTCAATTGGTCTCTGACACTTACATCATTCCTTCATTGTTACCACTGATACATTATATTCCCTTTGTGACCTCAGACACTCACATAATACCAAAATTATGGCTTCCTACACACATATTATACTTATCGAGGTCTTTGAATCTTACATAAAACCTTATATGTGGCCTATGATACTGATATAATATCCTCACTTGACTTCTGAAACTGACATATCATTCTGAATTTTATACTCACATAATACAATCACTGTGGCATCTGACTCTCATACAGTTTGCTCACTTTATCTATGACACTCACATATTACCATACTAGAACTTCTGATATAAAACCATCAAAGTGACCTATAAAACACAATATATCCTCTCTCTACCTGCTGCCTGAAACCCCTCAGCAACTTGACTTCTGACACTGATACAATATTCTCACTGTGACCTCCGATCCTCACATATTATATCTGTGACCTCTGACACATAATTACCTCAGTATGACCACACTCATATAATAAACTTAGTGTGACCTCAAGCACTCAAATAATACCCTAAATATAACCACTGTCACTGATAAAATACCCTAATGTGACCTCTGATCCTCAAACAATGCACTCACTGATTTCTCACACTCATACAATACCCTCAGTGTAACCTCAGATACTAATATAACACCTGAATGTGCTCTCTGACACATTATTCCAAAAATGTGGCTTCTGACCCTCAGAATATTCTCATTGGGACTTCTGGCACTCACCTAATGCTTTCACTGTGCCTACTGTCCTTCACATAATACCTTTATTCTGCCCTCTGATAACAAAGTATCCTGAATTTGCAGTCTCACAATATTTTCACCAGACCTCTGACATTATATAATTTACTCACTGTGACTCAAACACTCCCATAATACCTTCATATGACCTCTGGCATTTGCATAATATCCTCACTTTCCTCTGATACTGACATAATATTCTTACTGTTATTGTGTTACATAATACCCTTACTGTGGACTCTAATCACACACACAAAAAAATCATCATTATGGACTCACATATTATTTTCACATTGACTCTGTTGCCCACAAAATATTCTCACTTTATCCTCTGACATAAACACAGGATAGTCAGTATGATCTCAGACATATAGTAGTCTCCTGTGGTCACTGACACTCACATAATACCCTCATTTTATCCTTTGCCATTCACACATCTTCACTTGGCTGATGACACTCACATAACACCCTACTATGTCTGACATTCACATAACACCCTCATTCTTACCTCTGACACTGACATTCACACATCTTCACTTGGCTGCTGACACTCTCATAACACCCTACTATGTCTGACATTCACATAACACCCTCATTCTTACCTCTGACACTGACATAATACCATCACAGTGACATGTCTCACTCATATTATTTGTTTAGCATGACCTGAAACACAAACCTCATACACTCAATGTGTCCTCTAATTGACAACATATCCTCACTGTGGCTTCTGATGCTCATGTAATTATCTTGGAGTGACCTCAGATATGGACATAATAAACTCACAACACCCCCTCCCACATAATATCCTACCTGGGGCATCTGATAGTGCAATGAAACCCTCATTGTGGCTTCTTGCACTCATATAAATCCCTCACTCTTGTCTCTGACACTCACAAAATAGCATGACAGTGGCCTCTGACACTATTAAAATAGCTCACTGGACTCTGACACTACATAATATTTTAGCAAGGACTCTTAAACTAACTAATGTACTCACTGTGACACTGAACACTCATTTACTATCCTCACTGTGTCCTATGACATTGACAAAATATCCCATTTTGTCCTCTGACATTCATTTAATAATCAGAGTATGACCTCAGATACTCAAATGATATTCTCAATTTGGCCTCTCCTCTGATACTCACATAATACCCTCACTGCTGCCTGTGACACATTAAATCTTCACTTGATATTGGAGGTTTATATGATAACCTCCATGTGGCCTCTGACATTTACAAAATGTCCTCGCTTGGCCTGTGACTCTAACAAACTACTCTAATCATAACCTGTTACAGTCATAAAATATCCAAACTATGGTCCCTGATGTTGAAAATATTTTCTCATTATATCCTCTGACACATAATATCTTCACTTTTCCTGTGTCATTCATATAACACTGTGTGACCTCTGATACTCATATATTACCCCCACTGTGAACTCTCACAAATCAAATGATACTCTAACTGTGACCTTTGACACTGATTTAATACCTTTAGTGTTGCCTCAGATTATATCCTAAGTGTGACCACTGAAACTCACATGATACACTCACTGTGGCCTGGGATGCTTATATAATAACCTCATCATGACTTATGACTCTTACAGTATAACCTCATTTTGACCTCTGATGCTGATATATTATCCTTACTGTGGTCTCAGACACTCACATAATTACCTCTCTGGGACCTCTGATACTTATAATACTCTCATGTGACCTCTGACACTCATATAATAACCTCACTCTGACCTCTGATTCGATATAATATCCCTTCTCTGACTTATGACTCTCACATGATTCCCTCAAAATGGTCTCTGACACTCACATAACACCTTCACTTTGTTTTTTGACATTCAAATATTATTCTCAATTTGTCCTGTCATTTGCATAATACCTCACTGTGACCTCTGACACTCAGGTAGTAACCTCTATTTTACAAATGATGCTCACCAAGTACCCAAACAGTGACCCCTGAAGCTCACATTATACCATCAACATGGCCTCCTAGACTCACATAATACAACCATAGTGACCTCTGACATTGAAAACATATCCTTCTTGTGACCTCTGTCACTCAAAAAGATACCTTCATTGTGACTTCAGGTACAATCATGACACTATTACTGTGGCCCCTGAAAGTGACATAATAACCTCACTTTTTTCTCTGATACACATATCTCTTCATAGTGGCTTCTGAAACTCACATAAAACCCTAAGAGTGACATAAAAACCTCACTGTGTCCACAGACACTGACATAATATAAGTGTTGCTTCCTATGATACTCACTTTACCTCCCTTTGTCATGTGACACTCAAAGAATATCTTCACTGTGACTCTGATAGTCACAAAATAGCCTGACTTGACTTCTGACACTCAAAAATATCCTCACTCTGACATCTCACACTCACAAAATAAACTCATTGTTACTTGTGACATTCAAAAATATTCTCATGTGCCCTTTGACACTAATGTCATACCCTCAATGTGACACTTGACACATTATTCCCTTGCTCTCATCTCTGACACAAATGTCCTCCATTGACCTCTATCACTGACATAATACCTTAATCTAACATCTCACACTCACAGATTACCCTCAGTGTGACCTCTAACCCTTACTTAAAACCCTCACTGTGGTCTATGACACTCATGAAATATACTCACTGTGGACTCTGACAGACACATAATACCCTGCTGTGGCCTCTAATTCTGAAATAATATCCCAGTGTGACCTCTGTTACTCACATAATAACCTCAGTGTGATTTCTCTCACACACATAATATTTTTACATGACCTGGGTCCCTCATGGAATACCGCAATGTGTCCTCGGGCTCTCACATAATTCCCTTTCTGAGCCCTCTGACACTCAAATAGTATTCTCATTGTTCTTGTTTTGAAACTAAAAATACTTCTGTGACCAGTCAAACTCACATTATTTCCTCACTGTGATCTTTGATACTCAAATTACTTTCTGAAATGACTTTGGACACTTTCATTTATCTTCACTAGTGCCTCTGATACTCACCTAAATTCCTCACTTGTTATGTGGCACTCATGTGATATCCTCACTGTAAGTCTGATAGTCACATAATATCCTCACATGACCTATGACACTCACATAATATCCTCACTGTGACCTCTTATAATCACAATTTAACCTCACTGGGACCTCTGTTACTTATGTAATATCCTCACTTTGGATTATGACATTCACAAAATATCCTCACTTGACCTCTGACACTAATGTAATATTCTCACTTTGACCACTGACACTCAAATAATAACTTCACTGTGATCTTAGACACTCAATTTGACCTCTGACACAGACATTATATCTTTAATTGTCCTCTGATACATAATATCATCAATGCTACCTTTGACACATAATAACTATACTGTGAACTATGGCACTCACATAATACCCTCACTGTACACTCTGACACTCACATAAATCCCCAATTCTGATCTCTGATAATCACATAATACACACATTTTGACTTCAGACCCAGACTACTAACACTCTGGTCTCTGTCACTCATATATTATCACACTGTGTCCATGAAAGTCACATAAATTTTATCACTGGGTCCTCTGACACACATAAAATATCCTCACTTTGACCTCTGACATTGACATAATAACATCATTGTGATGTCTGAAACTGATATAATATCCTCTCTGTGAATTCTTGCACTCATAATGTCATCATTTTGCTCTCTGATACTGACATAGTATCCTTATTCTAACCGGTGATACATAATACCCACATATTGGCCTCCTATACACAAATATTACATTCAATGTGATTTGTCATGTACATAATACACTTTGTGGCCTGAGACACTCACATCATGCTTGCAGTGTAGCCTCTGACAATCATATAATATCCACATTTGGTCTCTGATATTTATATAATAAATTCAATCTGGTCTCTGACACTCACATAATATTCTAACTGTAACCTCTGTCACTCACTTAATATACTCACTTTTGCCTCTGACATTTACATAATATCCTCACTTGGCATCTGAAACTCACAAAATGCCATCACTATTACCATGACATGCATATAATACCCTCAATGTGGCCTCTAATACTCACCAAATACCTTCAATGTGGCCTTGTACACTCACATAATATAATTGTCACCTCTGACACTCACGTAATACACTCACTGTGGTCCAAAACAGTCACTGTGACTTGGGACACTCATAATATCCTCATGCTGTCCCCTGATGTGACAAAATATCCTCACTTTGACCACATAATTTCCACAGTGTTATCCCTAGGAATGACAGTATATCCCAACTGTAGCCTCTGACACTCATACAGTATCCTTTCTGGGACAGTTGTCACTCACATAATATCCTCTTTTGGTTCTGACATTGATGTAATGCCATCACTGTGGCCTCTGACACTTACATAATATACACAATTAAGTCACAAAAAATTACTTAATACCCTCACTCTGGCCTCTGAAACTCACAAAATAGCATTACAGTGGCCTCTGACATTCACATAATATTCTCAATGTGGCATCTGATATTAATATAACACCCTCACTGTGGCCAATAAGACTCACTTAATTTCCTCACTGTAGCCTCTGACACTCACATATCATCACTCTTACCATTGACACATAGTATTCTCAATGTGACCACTGTGACCACTGTCAATCACTGAGTATCTTCTCTGAGGCCTCTGACATTCAATAAACATAGTCTGACCTCTGAAACTGATATAATGTCATCAGTGTGGCCTCAAACATTTATATAAAATCCTCACTGTGCCTTCAAACACACAATATCATTACTATGGTCTTTGACTCTCACATAATATCCTGTGTCCTCTGACACTCATATAATACACTCACTGTTGCCATGACAATCACATAATGTCTTCCCTTGCTCTGACTCAAAAAATTCCCTCACTGTTACCTTGATACTCACATAAAACCCTGATTGTTACCTGACACTCACATATAAACCTCACAGTGACCTCTGACTTTCACATCATATCTTCACTGTGTCCTCTGAAGCTCACATAATAACATGTGACCTCTCACACTCACATAATACCCTCACTTTGGACTCTGACATTCATGTAATGCCCTTACTATGAATGATTGCATGCACATAATGTCCATTCTATAACCTCTGACTCTTACATATTACTCTTCCTCTGGTCTCTGACACACATAAAATATCCTCCATGTGTTCTCTTGAACTCAACATTACACCCTCACTATAACATCTGACACTCACATAAAGTCCTTATCTGGCCTCTGATATTCATATAATATCCTTACTATGGCCTCAGGTTCTCACAAAATATTCTCATTCTGACAGCTAACCTTGACAAACTGTATTCACTGTAGCCACTGAAATCCAGATATTACCCTCACTCTGGCCTCTGACACATAATGTCTTCACTCTGGCAGCTCACATTCACATAATAATTTTAATCTGCCTACTAGCACTCATATAATACCTTCACAATGCCTCTGACCCTCTGGTAATTACCTCACTATAGTCACTGACACAGAATATCCTTATGTGGTCTATGACACTTACTTATTCTCATTCTGGTCCCTTTTATGTAATATTGTCCCTTGACCTCTAACACTCACATAATATCTTCACTGTGGCCTAAAATGCCCACAAAGTATTTGCCCTGTGGACTCTCACTTTCATATACACTCCTCACTTGACCACTTTTTTAAAAATAGCATCTAATTTTTAAAGGTTGACATGTAAATTACAGAAAAAAATTAAAATACAAGAAAAGAACAAAGTTATTAATTTGCAAGCAGTTTACTTGGACATGTCTTCCTGGTCATGAGTATACATACACAACATCACATTTTATGTGATTGAGATCATTGTGAGTATCATGCTTTTCCACACATGAATATTTAGCAAAGTAAAATCTAATACCTACCTCATTTGACCACTTACATTCACATAATATCATAACTCTGACATAAGAATCTCACATAAACAACCTCATTCTGACCTCTAACACTCACATAATGTTTACACTTGATCTCTTACAATAACATAATATCCTCACTGTGAATCCTGACACTCATATAATACAGTCACTGTGACTGAAGACACTAATACCCTTAAAGTGACTGCTGACACACACATAATATCCTTAGTATGAACTGTGTCCTTTAGTATTAACATAATATTCATACATAAGAGTTTATAACTAATATAGTAGTTGTCCTTTGGCTTTTAATGCCAATATATTATCAATCATTTTACATCAAAAATTAATAGTTTCTATGAATCCTTTCAAATTTATGCAATATGGAATATGTGGCCTCTTAAACTCATTTAAATACTGTCCTTTGGTGCTGGGTTTGTGGTTTACATTTAAAGCACTTGCCTAGCACAAGTGAGGCACTGGGTTCAATCCTGAGCAACACATAAAAAATAAATACATAAAATTCAATTTAAAAATAGTTTTGTTATTTTTTAAAATGTCCCTTGTTCTTTCTATACTGATATTTTATTCATACTATAGCATTAAAACTGCTGTAATCACTAGCCTCTGGCTGTTCATACTAACATGCTTTCCATTCTTTAAAATCTAAACCTAACAGGATATCTGCCTGGCTTGGTACCCTTAATATGAATGTGATAAATTTGTTGTACCCTCTAAAACTAATAGCTGCCATGTGGTCTTTAATGCTAAAGAAATATTCTTACTCTTCCACATTAAACTAATATAATAGAATATCTGGGACCTTAAAGATGATTATAACATCAGTAGTGACCATCTAAAACACATATAATAGTTTCCCTGTAGATTTCAATAATAGTGCAATATTCCTAATACAGCTGTTAAATGTCCTTTTTTTTAACAGTATATACATATGATAGTATGGAAAACTATATAAAGTTGTTCTGTCCTTTAATATTAATATAATTTGTCTCATATTACAACATCAGAAATGGATATCAGAGCCTTTCAGAGTACTCAAATACAAATATAATATCCAAACTGGAGTATCAAATACAAATATAGAAGCTGTGCTGTGGCCTCTTATCTAATGTGTTATTCATAGTCTAGCATCTAAAATGAATATACTAGCTCCCCTCTACCTTGAAATACTAATATGACATCATATTATCACCTAAAAAACCGATGAAATGTATGTCCTCTAGCCTTTATTATTACTATATGCCATCTTATCCATAAACCCTGAAACCAATATAATTACATATTGTGGAACTTAATATTCATTTAATATCCTTGATATAACTTCTAAAGCTAGTAAACAGGTGTTCTGTAGCATTTAACATTAGCATATTTATATTGTACAATCTTCTGCTAATAAAATATCTGCATTTTTGGCACTAAGTAATTTTATGAGTTATCATTAACATTAATGTATTAACTACCATGTTGATTTTAATCCTAAGATAATATGCATACTTGAGTTTCTACAAATGACCTAAAGATTTATTCATGACTTTTAATACTAATATGATATCCATACTATGATATATCAAACTGATATGATAGCTGCCTTTCAAAATTGATGTAATATTCATACAATAGGAAGTATGACTAATATAATAATGGCCCTGAGGTTTTAATACTATTACATTATCCATAGTTTAACATTTAATTAATAACAGAAGAGCTTCTTTAGACCTTGGACATTGATAGAAGAGGTGTGCAATAACACCCATAACAAATATAATAACCATTATGTAGTCTAATATGCAAAAATAATATCATAATAAAACACCTTAAGATAATGCAATATCTGTCCTTAGTTATTAATAGTAATACCAATACTATACCATCCAAAAATGATATAAGTGGATTTTAGTCATATTATAGAATCCATATTATTATAGAATTCTTATGATTAGGGCTGCTCTTCATGAGCTTCACTGGGAGGGAGCAGAGAGGTAAGAGAGAGCACTAACAGGAATCAGGATGCAAGTTCTCAACAGGCTCCATTAGAAACAAACCATGCACAGTAACTGAAAGTGTTCAGAAGGCAGCTGATGAAGCACATAAAACATCATCTTTGTCCCACTTCTCTGGGAGGAACATGTCACCAATACTGCAACTACAATGAAACATCCCTCAGTCATACACAGTGTTCCATGCCACCTGGGATTTGACCTTTCAGATCTGAGTTGCAGTCTTGCACCTGAGACAAGCCAGGTGACCCTTAATTTCCATGGTCTCTTTGTCAGGATCACCATACCCTGAGTACACAGCTGCAGATGTGAGGACATGAGGAGGGACATATGTAGCCTGTACTCCCTTGCTGCTCCTTGCTAATACAAGAGCAGAGGGCAAAGTCTATGGGCTCTGTTTCCAGGGTGTCTCAGTCTCACAGACATTGATTGTTCTGGGCTTCACACTGTGCCTTTAATCACTATATTTGCCTAATTTGAATTTCAGTAGGAAAGCTGTGATCATAATATGTCACCTCCCATGGCAACAATTGCACAAGTATTTATCGGAGGCAGACTGGGAATAAACTACTTTTCCTATATACACTAATTTATAGAGGAAAAGAGACTTTGAGGAGAAGAGATGCTTTGCTTAGAGGTTAGAGGAAGAGAAACTTTGCTTATCAGGAAGAAAGACTTTGCTTAGAGGAAGAGAAACTTTGAGAGAAATATAGGCTTTGCTTTTGAGAAAGTTTTAGAGAAAGAGAGGTTTCTATGCTTATCAGAGATCTACTTCTTCTTAGAGGTGCATCCCACATCCTGTGAACTAGGTGCTATCTATCTGAGAGCTAGCTGCTTCTTCTAGCTGCTTCTTCTCTCTGCTAGTTGCTTCTGCTTACTGCTGCTGCTTTTCTCTGCTAGCTGCTTCTTCTCTCTGCTAGCTGCATCTGCTTACTGATGCTTTTTGCCTTCCACCTACTGCCTGCTTATATTCCCTCCAGGAGGCAGAGGGTGGGGCCATGCCAGTTGAGATCAGGCTAGGAGCCAGCTGCCCTATCACGTCAAAGGTTAAAATGAGCAGGCCCGAGCAGGAGCACTCGGGAACACCTGTGCACGCGTTGTGTGCATGGGCTTAATTGAATACAGCCAATGACAAATCACCTGGGTGTGTTTATGTTAATCAACCTCCTCACCTCCAATGTGATCAAAGCAACATCTGGCTGGCCACCAGGCACCATCCCAGTGCAGCCCACATAGCACAGCCCCCAACAATAATATATCACTTTAAAATTTTTATTTTGTCTACCTTGGTCTAGCTGTCAGGAAATCATAATTTTAAAAGAATGTATTTTCTTGTGATTTTTCTATTGAGAATTTGGCACACTACACCTTTGCTTTGGATGCTCTTCCTAGAAAGCGAATAATACAGCCCTTGGAGCTTGGTGACTCAGTGTTTGAATCTGGTGATGCTGTGCTTCACAGTGTGAAAACCAGGCCTGGGCAACTGGGTACAGAACCATGTTCAGGATATTAGTAGAAAGATATATTAGAGGCAAG